>NC_090730.1:3930336-3935336 GCF_036898095.1 Palaemon carinicauda | reverse complement strand
GAGATCATGATGAGGGGTAGATGGAGATGGATTGGTCATGCTCTTCGCACTCCCATAGAAAGATTAGTTCACTAAGTTTCAACTGGGCTCCACAAGGCACTAGAAGAGTTGGAAGACCCAGACCTACATAGCTGAGAACTATGAAGCGTGAAGTAGATGATGAATGGAGAGCTATTGATTTAAAGGCTCTTGATACGACTGGCGAAATCTAACCGAGGCCCTTTGCGTCAACAGGCGTAGGAGATAATGATAATGAACTGTAACTTTCAGAGACTAACAGTAAACTAACCTTCGACAGGTAAGTGCATTTAGCAGACCACAGAGGCGCCGCTGCCGCCCCTAGGACAATGGCCGTTGGCATAAGCGTGTAGATGGTGGGGTAGAACTGTGCCATCATGTACACCGAGTACATCAGCATGCATATGATGAGGGCCTTCTTCTCCTGAAGTACTTTCAGGACGTAGGAGGGAGAGAAACAGCTGGAGATGATGAATGCTATGTACAGCGCTGTGAGAGATGCAGTACCGCTGGCTCTACCGGGAGGGAGATTATTATTATTATTATTATTATTATTATTATTATTATTATTATTATTATTATTGTAAGCTAACCTATAACCCCGGATGGAAAAGCAAGATGCTATAAGCTCAAGGGCTCCAACAGGGGAAATTAAAGGAAATTATTATTATTATTATTATTATTATTATTATTATTGCAAGCTAACATACAACCCCAGATGGAAAAACAAGATGCTATAAGCTCAAGGGCTCCAACAGGGGAAATTAAAGGAAATTATTATTATTATTATTATTATTATTATTATTATTATTATTATTATTATTATTATTATTATTATTATTATTATTATTGCAAGCTAACCTATAACCCCGGATGGAAAAGCAAGATGCTATAAGCTCAAGGGCTCCAACAGGGGAAATTAAAGGAAAATATTATTATTATTATTATTATTATTATTATTATTATTATTACAAGCTAACCTACAACCCTAGTTAGAAAAACAGGATGCTATAAGCCCAAGGGCCCCAACAGGGAAAAATAAAGTGAGATATTATTATTATTATTATTATTATTATTATTATTATTATTATTATTATTATTATTATTATTATTATTACCAACCAAGCTACAACTCTAGTTGGAAAAGCACGATGCTAAAGAACCAAGGGCTTCAACATGGAAAGTAGCCCAGTGCGGAAAGAAAATAACGAAGTAACGAATAAACCATACATGAGAAATTATGAAAAAAAATAAGAAATTTAAAAGTTTTAGTAACATCATTAAATAGATTAATCAAATATGAATTATGAAGCGAGACTTAGACAAATCTGTTGAACAGAAGAGTATTAAAAATAAGTTTGAACTTCTGCAGTTCTTAATCAAAAAATATTATTATTATCATTATTATTATTATTATTATTATTATTATTATTATTATTATTATTATTATTATTATTATTATTGTTATTATTATTATCACATGCTAAGCTATAACCCTAGTTTGAAAAGCATGATCCTATAAGCCAAGGGGCTCCAACAAGGAAAATAGCTCAGTGAGGAAAAGAAATAAGGAAATTTGATACACGAGAAGTTTAAGAACAATAACAACATTAAAATAAATCTTTCACATAGAAACTAAAAAAAACTTTAAAAATACAAACAGAAGAGAAAAACGATAGAAAAGTGTGTCCATGTGTACCCTCAAACAACAACAACAACAACAACAACAATATATCGATCCCACTAACTTGTTAAGAGACGATTGCAAATTAGTCATCCCATTATAACTCGTGAAGAGGAAGAAAAATGCGAAGGATATGATTAGGATGTTCCTCATAATCCGCTTCGTCTCACTTTTCTCATCTTCCGTGAGGACTTTTTTATCTTTGGAGACGTCTTCACTCGCGGAGGTCTTCGGAGGATCCGGCGGCGATTCCTTTGAAGATTCTACGTCCTTCAGGTGGGGTTTTTTCGATTCCAACTGGAATGACAAATTTGTCTTTATTATTCCAGTCATTCCAAGAAGCGGGATAAACAGTGTCTATTTAGTTATTAGCATATTTATATTCCAACTGGAATAATTAAAATAGGAATAGTAAAAGAAATTATTACTTTCTCTCTCTCTCTCTCTCTCTCTCTCTCTCTCTCTCTCTCTCTATATATATATATATATATATATATAGTAAAAGGGTAAAAAGAGAGACAAATATATTTACTCTTATTATATCCATTTAAAAGAATTTGATGTTTGACATTAAAAAGGTCATTCATTTCTAATGTAAACACTGACATCATTGTCAGCCTGATGTCCTTATACATTATTTCAGACTCAAATGATATGAAGAAAGTTAAAGGAAACATTAGATCCGTCTTTCAAGAGAAGGAAGACTATGAGTAAGATATTAGAAGCAAAAGAAGAACTAAGAAGAATTAGTTAAAAGAGAAATTTGAAATCATATCTACCACAAAATCGTAAGATCGAAAACAGTTATTTGTCTCTATTTTTCGTCCAACCTGCAAAAGACTACATCCTACCACGTCCTTCATTACAAGAATAAATTAAATGAACAAACATGCTATAATTTGTTGATCATTGAGAATTTCTACTTACCAATTTCGTCTCCATCGTTGATATAGGAAACGTTTGTCACGCCGTCCCTCATTTTGCTCGAGGCAGTCCTGCAATAAAGAAAATGGGAGGATGAGTAAAGAAAACGGGTTACTGTCATGAGAGGTTGTTGATATTCAACGAGAGCTCGGAAGCAACCATTGCAAATGTAAACAGTGACATATGACGTTATTAAAGTAGTGATTATATATATATATATATAGCCTACACACACACACACACACACACATATATATATATATATATGTGTGTGTGTGTGTAGGCTATATATATATATATGTGTGTGTGTGTGTAGGCTATATATATATGTGTGTGTGTGGGCTATATATATATATATATGTATGTGTGTGTGCGTGTAGGATATATATATATATATGTGTGTGTGTGTGCGTGCGTGTAGGCTATATATATATATATACATAAATATATATATATATATATAGCCTACACGCACACACACACACACACATATATATATACATATATACATATATATATATATGTGTGTGTGTGTGTGTGTGTGTGCGTGTAGGCTATATATATATATATATATAGCCTACACGCACACACACACACACACACACATATATATATATATATTAACGAGTAGTTAAGAACAGAAAATTAAATGGACGATTAACAACCCTAAAATAATGTTCATTCTACAATAATGAAACCAATTTAAATATCTAATTTCGATAGATTCTGCATATAAAAACAGCCTATCTTCAACAAACCAAAAGTTAAACGATTCATAGATTTAATACAGCAAAATGTTATTGCAATAATTATTACCATCTATTCTCGAATAAACTTGACGAAATCGTTATGTATAGAAATATTATTAGTAAAAAGAAACATAATGATTACATAAATCTTCATGAGTCACCCGAAAGTCTATTATTATTATTACTTGCTAAGCTACAACCGTAAGTTGGTAAAGCAAGACGCTATAAGCCCAGGGGCTACAGCAGGGAAAATAGCCCAGTGAGAATAAGAAACAAGGAAATATAAAATATTTCAAGAACAGCAACAACGTAAAAATAAATAGTTCCTATATAATCTTTAAAAACTTTAACAAAACAAGAGAAAGAGAAATTAGATAGAATAGTGCATCCGAGTGTACCCTCAAGCAAGAGAACTCAAACCCAAGACAGTGGAAGACCATGATACAGAGGCTATGGCACTACCCAAGGTTGGGGAACAATGGTTTTGATGGTATATAGACAAAAAGTGATAATTTTTTTATAATACAAATTAGACTTAATAAAGAAAGTCTCGACAATAATTGTACATTGTCACGGTGATCTTGAATCTTAAATAGTTTTTCTTGTGTGTGTACATGTATTTCAATACCTTCGGTCTAATGTGTCACCAAAGCAAAGTAAAAATCAAATCAATAAATTATTATCTTTAATGAAAGTTTTTTGTCATATTTTGATATTTTGCAATAATTTATAGATGAAGTTTTTTTTTTAGTTTTTTTTAAATATTTTGTATAAACATAAAGATGAAATTTTCTATAATCTTTTAGTATTTTGCAATCAATTAAATAAGAAAATAATTATGATATTTAGCAAAAAAGTAAATAGTAAATTAATTATGGTATTTAGCAATAAAGTAAATAAGAAATTAATTAGAGTATTTTTTTCAGTAAAGTAAATAAGAAATTAATTATGGTATTTAGCAATAAAGTAAATAAGAAATTAATTATGGTATTTATCAATAAAGTAAATAAGAAATTAATTATGGTATTTAGCAATGAAGTAAATAAGAAATTAATTATTATATTTATTAATAAAGTAAATAAGAAATTAATTACGGTATTTAGCAATAAAGTAAATAAAAAAATAATTATATTTATCAGTATAGTAAATAAGAAATTAATTATGGTATTTAGCAATAAAGTAAATAAAAAAAATAATTATTATACTTATCAGTAGATAAGATATTAATCATGGTATTTAGCAATAAAGTAAATAAGAAATTATGATATTTAGCAATAAAATAAATAAGAAATTAATCATAGCATTTTGCAATAAAGCAAATAAGAAATTAATCAGGATTATGGTTAACAAGAAGCTAACTGGCATCTAGTCCGGAAAAGTGATCATAGTGCGAAATTTATTTTATAATTATTTTTAATTCCACCGCGAAAGTCGATCATCAGAAAATTGGCGGGAACTGCGCTGGAAGAAAACGAGATTTTTGGTACTTATTTTATTTTTCTTCAATGACCCTCATTTCGACACGCTTCGCTATTTGTGTGAATTTTCAGGACTCACTAATAATGGGGTCATTTTGCTACCTCACGTCTCTCTCCTATTGTGAAAGGTGTTGTGGTATGTTGATA
>NC_090730.1:3912836-3925336 GCF_036898095.1 Palaemon carinicauda | reverse complement strand
TTTCATTATTAATCCAGTTTTATTTTATTTTCTTTCATTTGGCTTAAAATACATTTAGAAACTAGGTACAGTATTGCCATTATGGTTCTAACACGTGTGAAATTTAAATCTCTCGATGTTCAAGGGAAAATATGACAATGGCGTCTTAATAAGTCATCTCTTTTTTATATCTAGAGAATTATTGTTACTATTATGATGATCTATCAGAAGAAACCATTCGTAAACACATCGAGTTAGTAGCCTATATATAGGCCTACTTGAAAGATTACTGATTCGAGAAAATAAAATGCATGAACAAATAGTTAAATCAATGCATTTTACATATACAAAATAAAAAAAAGCTACGTAGCCTACATCGATACGTAACTGAAAAGGAAGTCGCTATTATTTACTTGTTTGGATATTATAATGACTGATATCCTACGGGATATCATGGCGTCCTTTTGTCATGCAAACTTCTGTTATTGTTATCATTTCCTTGACTACAACTCTACTTGGAAAAGCAGGATGCTATAAACACAAGGGCCCCAGCAGGGAAAAATACCCCAGTGAGGAAAGAAAATAAACTACAAAAGTAATGGACAATATAAAATATCTTAAGAACAGTAACAAAGCAATTAATGCAATTCTTACAACAAATAATGAACATACTAACTTCTTCGGCTACGCTGAGAGCTGGTAATCTTGTTTCGAAATAATATCCTTATATCCTATTGTTTTAAGACAAGGCAAGAAGTAGTTACCGAACAGGAGGCAAGAGTCAATCTGGAATCCAAAAGCACCGTAGGAGTGTAGGATTGTTGACATTCTCCAAGGTGAGGCTACAGTTGCCAGATTTGCCAGACATTTCAATCCCGCCCCTCTCTGACGTTTTCATTTTCTAAACGAATATGGGAATTCCCCAATATGTTTTCCTAAAGTCAGCTGAGCTTTACGTATTTTATTATGACATATTTGTTTTTGATGTTGTTGATAGTTTATTATATGACATGTCTGTTTTGACGTTGTTTCTTATTTTAGAATGATTTATTGTTAATTTGTTCTCTTCATTTATTTATTTCCTTATTTCCTTTCCTCACTGAGCTATTTTTCCCTGTTGGAGCCCCTGGGCTTATAGCATCTTGCTTTTCCAACTAGGGTTGTAGCTTGGATAGTAATAATAATAATAATAATAATAATTACAGGACTGACATCCTTTATTACAGGAATGAATCCAGAGGAAAATGGGAGTGTTTTTTTCTTCTTCTCTCTCTCTCTCTCTCTCTCTCTCTCTCTCTCTCTCTCTCTCTCTCTCTCTCTCTCTCTCTCTCTCTCTCTCTCTCTCTCTCTCTCTCTCTTTTTTTTTTTTTTTTTTTTTTTTTTGAATTGGAGTCAAGCAGATGTAAACATTACTCTCATTTGAACGGTTGAATCAAAACGTATTTAGATCAAATACTTTCGACTATAGGCTATACTAGAATACCTATATAAAAATATAGGTACTATAGCTATACCATCGAGTATAATTATCAATCTAAAAGATATATCTTTATCAATATTCTTATTAATATTAATATTCTACAGGAAGGAAATGAAAAACTAATTAAGTTTGTAATCTTTTATTTTTCATATCACTACATTCTCCACTCGAAGGATGATCAGGATAGAGATGGTTGCTTCATATTTTTAACTAAAATTATAATGAATCGAGACCTTCTAAAATACCTGTATCAATAAAGAAATTTTACTAGGTTAATTTGATAGCGTAGGCCTACTTTTTTTCAGTATAACCACATTGTTCTAAAGCCGATAATATGACTCACCAGGGTGTGTATATACATCTCAAACGTTTTAACTCTTTGTGTTACCTGTGTATTTCTCGAAAAAAAAAAAACTCATTTAACGTTTCGTAGAAGACTATATAATAGGGTTGTGAAAACCTATAGGAAACGTTCCTGTCTAAAAGTCTGTTAAACTGGAGTTCGAGACTCAATAAAGATCGGTAGTTTCAAGTAATGTCTGGGTTTTGGGAAGCTTATAGGCCTACCTGCTGAATTATCTGCAGCTATTACCTTGCTCTCTGACTTGATGGAAATGGGCCTAGGCGCTGCTTATATGTATATATGGTCAGTCTCTACGCGTAGGGCAATGTACTGTCACTTGCCCTGCCATTCACACACTTCTATGTTACTTCTCTTACTCTTGTTTTTTTTTTTTTAAGCTTTTATAATTTATATATGAAAGATTTATTTCAATGTTGTTACTGTTCTTAGAATATTTTATCTTATTTGTTTATTACTTCTCTTGTTTATTATCTTATTTCCTTTCCTCACTGGACTATTTTTCCCTGTTGGAGCCCTAAGACTTATAGCATCTTGCTTTTCCAACTAGGGTTGTATCTTAGCTAATAATAATAATAATAATAATAATAATAATAATAATAATAATAATAATAATAATAATAATGATAATAATAATAATAATATCTCCCTTTCTTTTTACTAGGGTCGTAGCCTCGCTAATAATAATAATAATAATAATAATAATAATAATAATAATAATAATAATAATAATAATAATAATAATAATAATAATATAGGTCTTTCAGTTACCTGTATTATCTTGAACCTATTAAAAAGTCGTTATTCCTGTCCGCCACTACTATTTAAACCTTTCTCTCATCATCCCTATATTGCGTACCGTATGCAACCCTCTAGCCATACTTTCACTCTCTTCTTCTTCTTCTTCTTCTTCTTCTTCTTCTTCTTCTTCTTCTTCTTCTTCTTCTTCTTCTTCTTCTTCTTCTTTTCCCATTTTTTTTTTCTTTTTTGTATGGGTTAAGTACCGTTGCCTTCTTTTTATTCAACCCTTTGTATCTTTCACTAACCGCTCAATCAATTGGTGTATTATCTTCGAAGGCCCAATTGAGTTTTTCGTGTTTAATTTATGAATCATTGGATAGATTCAGTTGTGAGTTGCGAGTCTTGAATGAGATTTGGAGTCTTTTGTGTTTTATGAATCACGGGAAAAATTTAGTTGTATGTTGTGAATCTTGACTGAGATTTCGAGTCTCGCGTTTTATGAATCTCGGGAAAAATTCAGTTGTGAGCTGTGAATCTTGAATGGGATTTCGAGTCTTCTGTGTTTTATTTATGAATCTCAGGAAAGATTCAGCTGTGAGTTGTGAATCTTGAATGGGATTTTGAGATTCGTTTGTTTTCTTTATAAATCACAGGAAATATTCAGTTGTGTTGTGAATCTTGAATGAGATTTCGAGTCTCGCGTTTTATGAATCGCAGGAAATATTCAGTTGTATGTTGTGTATCTTGAATGGAATTTCATGAGTCTTTCATGTTTTATTTATGAGTATTATGAAAGATTCAGCTGTGAGCTGTGAATCTTGTATGGAAATTCGAGAGTCTTCTGTGTTTTATGTATGAATCACACGAAAGATTCAATTGCGTGTTGTGAATCTTGAATGAGATTTTGTGAGTCTTTTGTGTTTTGTTTATGAATCACAGAAAAGATTCAGTTGTGTTCTGAATTTTGATTGGAATTTCATGAGTCTTTCGTGTTTTGTTTATGAATCACATGAATGATTCAGTTGTGAGTTGTGAATCTTGAAAGGAATCTTATGAGTCTTCTACGTATTATTCATGAATCACATACAAGTCAGTTATGAGTCTTGAATCTAGATTGGACTTTATGATTCAATCTTTTATGAAATCAGATATAAGCTTCATCTATGTCTTAGCAAATCATCACTGATAACATCTATAATGTATTAGATTTTGTAATTTTCAGTAATTAATTACAGTGGGGTTATAGAAATACAAATTAACTATTAATATATCCTATATTCAAAGCAGATACAAAATCATTATATAATGCATCGAAAAACTCTTGTATTTACAGAAAATACAAAATATTATACAGTATCTTAAGCAGTTTATGTAGTTACAAAAAATCTTGATGTCCAATTTCATTGCAATATATATATATATATATATATGTATATATATATATATATATGTGTGTGTGTGTGTGTGTGTGTAACGTATCACTTACCAAAATTGATGATAATACAATATATATATATATATATATATACATATATATATATATATATATACATGTGTGTGTGTGTGTGTGTGTGTAACTTATCACTTACAAAAAATTATGATAATACAGAGGTGATTTGCCCACGTTTTTATAAACTTTAAGGAATCAGTTTTCAAAATAATCTAAACGAAGGAATCATATATATATATATATATACATATATATATATATATATATATATAACTTGAATGCATTCACGCAAATACAAAACTGACGATATGCAATTTTGTTTGAAACGATACAATGAATTACTGATCATTTAAGACGATGATGAGGAGTGAAGTTATATACAATGATGATCAACAGAGGAGATGCTCAATTTGGATGTAAAATTCACGATAGGTAAAAGACAAATATTTGAAAGCAAAACAGCTGGTTAAATGCACATTGCGGTCTGCTAGAACCAGAAACTTGCACTAGTTAATATAGGCAAATACTCTCCCATATATATATATATATATATATGTATATGTGTGTGTGTATATATATATATACATATATATATATATATATATATATTTATATATATATATCTATATATATATTTATATATATACAGTATATATATATATATATATATATATATTTATATTTATATATATATACACATATATATACAGCCAACTCTAACTGTTCAGAGATTTTGTTCGCTCTTCTCATGTAATAGCCACCTATTTAATATTCCTGCGTTCCTGGCTTTCCATTAAATATTATCTATATAAAATCGAAAATAACACATTGAACGAAATTTTCAAAATTGTTAAAATTAATGTTCAGCTTGTAGCTGTATTTATAAATAGGCTACTTAGGGCTAAATTTCTGGACTGTTGTTGCATATATTGAAGGTGCTGTACAGATAGATATTTTGTAACTGTTTACTAGAAGATTTAGTTTTTTGGATGAAAAATTGACATAACATGTTATAAATATTTGTAAGAATCCTATTTTCCATCTTGACCTTTCAGACGAACTTCTGATTGTGAAGGCCATGACGAAAACTCACCAGTGCACCGTACACCCAAAGCCAACACCCAGTCCTTCAAGCTAATACTTCCCAAGAATGATCTTATCCACAGGGATAACCTTCCCCATAGCGTCCTTCTTAAGCATGCTCTTCTTGTCCAGTATTTCGATGGTCAGGTACCCAGTAATCCCCACTACCAGGAAGACCAGGAGGGTCACGATCTTGTCTGGGATGCAGGTGACTGTACTGCAGGCGTAGGCGATGATGAAACCCATGGACTCCCAGAGACGGTAGTTACTGAAGGCGGCTTCGCTCTCGCCCGGGAAGATCACGCCGTAGAAGGCTGGTTGGGGTTGGTGGGGGAAAGGGGTTATTTTTAGTAAGAATTCAAAATAGGTTAAATCAAAACACTTATTTATGTTAGTAGTATTGGTGTTAAGAGTAGTAGAGTAGAACGGTTATGTTCTGTGATGGTCATAAAGGAATAATTAACTAAAGAACATAGAAGTAATAGAAGATACAAGTTCCTCATTGCTCTCTCAAACAACACAGTGATTGTGAGCACGCTACTTGAAGCGTAGGTGCAAAGCACTGTAATCTGCAGAAAGCTCATTGTCAATAGTTACCTCCTACAGAGACAGCACAGCTTGCATACTTTTACTTCTATCTTCCAGAGCCTGTCTTATGAAGTTTTTTCTCTTTTGTAGTAGTAGTAGTAGTAGTAGTAGTGTGGTATAGTAAGGAAGTATCAGTAAGGTTTAGAAACAATGCGAAAACAATTATAAAAAGCTGTTGAAGCAATGAAATAAATGAAGCTTAAACAGTAATGATTATAATAATAAGATCAGTAGTTACAGTGAAAAAGTATCGAATATGTAAATAAATAACCAACTAACTAAACAAATAAACACCACACACATATAAGCTCAAAGAGGTAAGCAATCAAACAATAGCAAGTAAATCTATCGCAAATTAATCACGTCCATTTATTCATCAATTGGTAGTAACATCAACTAGCCATGGAGGCAGAAGAAGGAAGGAAAGGCCAAAGTTCAGGTGGAAAGGTAAGTTATTGAACGACATAAACGAAAAGTGTCTAAGAGAACAAGATATACAGGGCAGAGGAAGATGGGGAAGGCTGACTAGAAACAGCAGCTCCATATAGAAAGGTCCAAGAGAATAAGATGTACAGGACAGAGGAAGATTGAGTAAACTGACTAGAAACAGTCGCCCCATATAGAAAGGTATAAGAAAACAAGATGTACAGGACGAAGAAAGATGGAGTAAGCTGACTAGAAACAGTCGCCCCATATAGAAAGGTATAAGAAAACAAGATGTAGAGGAAAAAGAAAGATGGAGTAAGCTGACTAGGAACAGTCGCCCCATATAGAAAGGTATAAGAAAACAAGATGTACAGGACAAAGAAAGATGGAGTAAGCTGACTAGGAACAGTCGCCCCATATAGGAAGATCTAAGTGAACAAGGTGTACAAGACAGAGAAAGGTGGAGTAAGCTGACTAGGAACAGTCGCCCCATATAGAAAGATCTAAGTGAACAAAGTGTACAAGACAGAGAAAGATGGCGTAAGCTGACTAGGAACAGTCACCCCATATAGAAAGATCTAAGTGAACAAGGTGTACAAGACAGAGAAAGATGGAGTAAGCTGACTAGGAACAGTCGGCCCATATAGAAAGGTATAAGAAAAACAAGATGTACAAGGCAGAGAAAGATGGAGTAAGCTGACTAGGAACAGTCGTCCCATATAGAAAGATCTAAGTGAACAAGGTGTACAAGAAAGAGAAAGATGGAGTAAGCTGACTAGGAATAGTCACCCCATATAGAAAGGTCTAAGAGAACAAGATGTACAAGACAGAGAAAGATGGAGTAAGCTGACTAGAAACAGTCGCCCCATATAGAAAGGTCTAAGAAAACAAGATGTACAGTACAAAGAAAGATGGAGTAAGCTGACTAGGAACAGTCGCCCCATATAGAAAGGTATAAGAAAACAAGATGTACAGTACAAAGAAAGATGGAGTAAGCTGACTAGGAACAGTCACCCCATATAGAAAGATCTAAGTGAACAAGGTGTACAAGACAGAGAAAGATGGAGTAAGCTGACTAGGAACAGTCGCCCCGTATAGAAAGGTCTAAGTGAACAAGATGTACAAGACAGAGAAAGATGGAGTAAGCTGAATAGGAACAGTCGCCCCATATAGAAAGATCTAAGTGAACAAGGTGTACAAGACAGAGAAAGATGGAGTAAGCTGACTAGAAACAGTCGCCCCATATAGAAAGATCTAAGTGAACAAAGTGTACAAGACAGAGAAAGATGGCGTAAGCTGACTAGGAACAGTCGCCCCATATAGAAAGATCTAAGTGAACAAGGTGTACAAGACAGAGAAAGATGGAGTAAGCTGACTAGGAATAGTCGCCCCATATAGAAAGGTCTAAGAGAACAAGATGTACAAGACAGAGAAAGATGGAGTAAGCTGACTAGAAACAGTCGCCCCATATAGAAAGGTCTAAGAAAACAAGATGTACAGTACAAAGAAAGATGGAGTAAGCTGACTAGGAACAGTCGCCCCATATAGAAAGGTATAAGAAAACAAGATGTACAGGACAAAGAAAGATGGAGTAAGCTGACTAGGAACAGTCGCCCCATATAGAAAGATCTAAGTGAACAAGGTGTACAAGACAGAGAAAGGTGGAGTAAGCTGACTAGGAACAGTCGCCCCGTATAGAAAGGTCTAAGTGAACAAGGTGTACAAGACAGAGAAAGATGGAGTAAGCTGACTAGGAACAGTCGCCCCATATAGAAAGATCTAAGTGAATAAGGTGTACAAGACAGAGAAAGATGGAGTAAGCTGACTAGGAACAGTCGCCCCATATAGAAAGGTCTAAGAGAACAATATGTACAAGACAGAGAAAGATGGAGTAAGCTGACTAGAAACAGTCGCCCCATATAGAAAGGTATAAGAAAACAAGATGTACAGGACAAAGAAAGATGGAGTAAGCTGACTAGGAACAGTCGCCCTATATAGAAAGATCTAAGTGAACAAGGTGTACACAGTCGCCCCGTATAGAAAGGTCTAAGTGAACAAGGTGTACAAGACAGAGAAAGATGGAGTAAGCTGACTAAGAACAGTCGCCCCATATAGAAAGGTCTAAGTGAACAAGGTGTACAAGGCAGAGAAAGATGGAGTAAGCTGACTAGGAACAGTCGCCCCGTATAGAAAGGTCTAAGAGAACAAGATGTACAAGGCAGAGAAAGATGGAGTAAGCTGACTAGGAACAGTCGCCCCGTATAGAAAGGTCTAAGAGAACAAGATGTATAAGACAGAGGAAGACGGGGAAGGCTGACTAGAAACAGTGGTCCCATATAATAATGGGAAAAGCTGAAGGCAAAGAAGAAGATGAAGAAGATCAACTAACCATTTATCTGTGTCTGCCAAATAGCATCAGCGAAGCCCCACAGTCCAGCCAGGACGAAGAAGACCGGCACTTGATCTGGGTTCGGCATCCAGTACTTGAGCGTGATGATGACACTCAGGTTAATGCAGAATCCCAGCAGGAAGACGGGGACGCGCCCCACGCTCTTCACCAAGGGCGTGAAGGAGATGGAGCCTATGACGTCGCAAATCCCGTAGCAGATCAGGACGAAGCCGACCATGTGGACGCCAAGACCGCACGATACATACGCCTGAGACCGAATTTTTAGTTGTTGTAATAAGGTGAAAATATACACATGCACACACACACACACACATATATATATATATATATATAATATATATATATATATATATATATATGTATACAGACAGAGAGAAAGTAGTACTGTTTTTAAATCGTTGTCAGTACAACCTTTAACTGAATTAGGTTCATCTCAAGAAATAAACAGAAAAAACTCACAGCAGTGAAATCAGCGCTGAGAAAGGCTTGTTCAACCCCAGACCAAATGGTAAGAGGAAAGATGAGAAGCTGGTAAGGATGCCTCATGTGGTTGAAGGTGGCTAGTAGGAGCTGCAGGCCTGTTCTTTCCTCGTTCGAGGTTTTCGTGTCGATTTTATCAAATCTTGAAGGAGAGAGGATTAATCACTATTGTTACTGTGTTTTTCTAACTTCGTTTGATTCTATTTCCAAAGAACTATGTCAATACAGAATTTTGTAAAGTGTCTGTAACATCACCATTAAACGTCAGATAAGGATGGAAGGTCTGGGGGAGACTATAGGTACACCTGCTGAGTCATCAGTGGCCATTACTCAGCCATCCCTGGTCCTAACTTAGTTTGAGAGGGGCATTGTCCTGCTAGGGCATTAACACTGTACCTTTCCTCTGCCATTCATGAACAACCTTTAATCTTTAAACCTTCTTCAGCTACTCAATTCTACTTCTGTAACTCACTCAGAGTTGTCCTGCTAGGGCATTGTCACTGTCCCTTTCCTCAGTCATGCATGAATGACCTTTAAACCTTTAAACCTTCTTCAGCTACTCAATTCTCCTTCTGTAACTCACTCAGTTAGAGTTGTCCTGCTAGGACATTAGCACTGTCCCTTTCCTCTGCCATTCATGAACACCCTTTAAACATTTAAACCTTCGTCAGCCACTCAATTCTCCTTTTACAACTCACTCAGTTAGAGGATCGACGAACAAGAAGATGATGAGTGAAGCGAGAAGGGCAAAGACCAGGTAGATGGAAGACATCGTGTACATCTGCCACTTGGGGATCTCTGTCGAGTTCCCGCCACTGACATTGTACCAAGGGCAGTACTCGTGGCCGCATTGCTGTAGGTCCTCCTCCGTCTTCTCGGGGTCCTCGACTCCGACGGACAGGACTGTAGTAGAGAGGAGTGATAATTATTGTAATTATAGAGAATATCGTGCTTATTGTGGTAGAGTTATCTTGCTTGAGGGTACATTCGATCACACTATTCTTGATAATACCTGTGGATCAAACTCTTCTAGTGCCTTGTGGACCCCAGCTGAACATTTAGTGAACTAATCTCTCTTGGGGAGTGGGAAGAGCATATCCAAACTACTACTACTAATAACAACTTCTATAACGGCTTCCCTTCCTACCTGTGGATGTGATTAAGTTCCCCCAAACCTGCGTCGACTGGAAGAATAAGAAAAATATCCCGAAAAAGCGGGTTATGATCACTTCCGGGTCTTCTCCGACGATGTGGGCGTAACGTGTTCCAACCTGTTTGGAGAGAAGATGGCAGCGTTTCTTTATAGGGACTCATGATATATATATATATATATATATATACATGTATATATATATATATATATATAAATATGTATACAGTATATATATTTACATATGTATATGTATGTGTATATAAATATATAAATATACACACACACACACACACACATATATATATATATATATATGTGTGTGTGTGTGTGTGTGTACGTATATATATATAAATATATACATAGTCTATCTACACATACAATATATATATATATATATATACACACACATATATATACACACACACACACACACATATATATATATATATATATACACAAAACTAAGGACATGTCTGAGGCCTTTGTCATGCAGTAGACTAGAAACACCAATATAGTAATGAATTGAATATAATCATTTCTTATACACAACTCATCCACGTACCTTAGTCAGATATGTACACTTAGAAGACCACATGGGCGCTGCACCTATACCCAGAAGTATGGCCGTGGGTATGAGGGTATAGTACTGAGGGTAGAACTGGGCAGCGATGTACGAGGTGTAGCCCAGCATGCAGAGGGAGAGGGTATACTTCTCCTTCAGGCGTTTGATCAGCCAGGAGGGCACGAAACAGCAGGAGACGACAAGGGCAGCGTATAGAGACGATAGGGCTGCTGTGCCCATTTCTCTGAAAAAAAAAAAAAAATAATGTTTTCAGATTTATTCTCTAGGTTTTTTTTTCTATTTTTTTTTCTTTCTCAGTGCTGAAATATATTCTGGAAGATTCAATTGTATATTTCCTTTATATTTCCTATATATTTCTCTGAAAAAAATAATAATGTATTTTTCAGGTTTATTCAGTTTGTTTCTCAGTGCTGAAATATATTCCTGAAAATCCAAATCTATATTATTATTATTATTATTATTATTATTATTACTTGCAAAGTTACAACCCTAGTTGGAAAAGCAGGATGCTATAAGCCCAATGGCCCCAACAGGAAAAATAGCCCAATGGGAAAAGGAAGAAATTAAAAAAAAAAAAGAAAAATTTAAGAAGAGTAACATCATAATAAATATCTCCTATATAAACTAAAAAAAACTTGAACAAAACTAGAGGAAGAAAAATAAGATAGAATAATGTGCCCGAGTGTACCCTCAAGCAAGAGAACTCTAACCCAAGACAGTGGAAGACCGTTAACCCTTTCTATATTTCTTCTATATTTCCTATATATTTCTTTGAGAAAATAATATATTTTTCAGATTTATTCTCCAGGTTTTTTTTTCAATTTCTTTCTCAGTGCTGAAATATATTCTGGAAGATCCAATTGTATGTTTCCTATATATTTCTTATATATTTATTTGAAAAAAAAAATGTATTTTTCAGATTTATTGATTTATTCAGTTTGTTTCTTAGTGCTGAAATATATTCTGGAAGATCCAACGGTATATTTCCTTTATATTTCCTATATATTTCTCTTGGTTAAGGAAACACTTTTGCTCACTGTTCTTCCTTAATTCTCTTTATTTTGTTTTATTGAAGTTTTTTATAGTTTATATATGAAATATCTAATTTAACTTTGTTATTGTTCTTAAAATTTTTCATATTAATTGTTCATTACTTCTCTTCTAGTTTATTTATTGTCTTATTTCCTATCCTCACTGGGCTATTTTTCCATGTTGGAGCCCTTGGGCTTATGGCATGTGGCTTTTCCAACTAGGGTTTTAGCTTGGCTTTTAATAATAATACTAATAATAATAATAATAATAATAATAATAATAATAATATTTATAATAACGGTAGGCCTATTAATGATAATTTGGAAATATATTAATGTTTGCTCTTCCTTATAAACCATTTTCTTTCCAATTTCAAAAAACTTTTCTGCCCTGAGTCCAGGAGAGATTAATTTGACATTAGTAAGGAGACAAAGAAATCTATTAAGACAATATTTCTCTCCGGTCACGCTCGGTGGCATTACCATATGTATACCTACTCGGTGTCTCTCCGTCCCTCAGATAGGGGAAGGGAGTAGTCATACCATGTTTCTTTTACTAGATTCTTCGTGGACAATTCAAAGAATTATTATTGGATAAGTTTCCCAGTGACCCGAACCACTCCCCACTCTCGGGAGGTGGTAAAAAAATTATCCAGACCATCTTTCTTTCCGGTCACGCTTAAGGGCATTGCCAGACGTATAACTACTCGGTCTCTCACCATTCCTCGGGTAGGG
>NC_090730.1:3902836-3907836 GCF_036898095.1 Palaemon carinicauda | reverse complement strand
AAATAGATAGATAGATAGATAGATGATACACAAGTGCTGATTGCATTCGAAAATAAGTCTAACAATAATTGATAAAATAGATAGATAGATAGATAATACACAAGAACTGATTGCATTCGAAAATAAGTCTAATAATAATTGATAAGATAGATAGCTAGATAGATCGATAATACGTAAATAGGCCTACTGATCTTATCAAAAAATAAATATAATTAGATAGATAGATAGACAGATAGATAGATAATACGGAAATACTAATTCTATTCGTAAATAAATGTAATTAATTAATTAATTATGATAGATAGACAGATAGATAATACGCAAATACTGATATTATTCGAAAATAAATATATTTAATAAGATAGATAGATAGATAGATAATACGTAAGTACTGATTTCATTCGAAATTGAATCTAATTAATAAGATAGATAGATAGATAGATAGATTAGTAGAGATTTCATTCGAAAAAAATCTAATTAATAAGATAGTTGGATAGATAGATAGATAGATAGATAGATAGATAGATAGATAATACGTAAGTACTGATTTCGTTCGAAATTGAATCTGATTAATAAGATAGATAGATATATGAATAGATAGATAGATAGATAGATGATATTAGTATCAGTTTCTTTCGATAGAAGGAAGGAGAAAGTGGAGAAAGTTGTCACATGTAGTATATTATTGTTAGCATACTCGTATTTTTTTTTATTAACAGCCAGCTCCATTGGAAATTTAAAAAAAAAAAAAAAAAAAAAAAAAAAAAAAAAAAAAAAAAAAAAAAAAAAAAACATTAGATACCTGGTGGTTCTTCAATTATCATTCCCTACTGGTATGTCTTGTGATTCGTTTTTTATTCTAGTTTAATGTTGTTACTGTTCTAAAAATATTTTTTATTTTTATTGTTTATTACTTTGCTTATAGTTTATTTATTTCCTTGTTCCTTTTCTCAATGGGCTGTTTTTCCCTGATGAAGCCCTTGGGCTTATAACATCCTGCTTTTACAAGTAGGGTTGCAGCTTAGCTAGTAATAATGATAATTAATTTCCTGATTTACTTTCTTTACTAGGCTATTTTTCCCTGTTGGAGCTCTTGGGCTTATAGCATCCTGCTTTTACAAGTAGGGTTGTAGATTAGCTAATAATAATAATAATAATAATAATAATAATAATAATAATAATAATAATAATAATAAAAAATTAAGATAATAATAATAATAATAATAACAATTGCCAATATGTTCTAATTTTTATCGTCGTTAGCCTTTCAAGAAAAACCTGATTTTATATTTGCTGTTGTTGTTGTTGTTGTTGTTGTTGTTGTTGTTGTTGTTGTTGTTGTTGTATGAACTAAATATCTTCTTGGCTATTTGTTTTTAAATTTCCAAATCCATTTTGTTATTTAATTACGCTTTCACCTCGTTAAGACTGGCCTAATTGCTTAACCATCATCCAATACTCAAATAATATTTTGCATCACCTGATAACTTTGTTCTCAAATCTTTAAGTCTTAAGGCCACGACATGGCTTAACCATAATCTTTGAATATCTTAGTCTCACAGTTCCCTTACTTATTATTATTATTATTATTATTATTATTATTATTATTATTATTATTATTATTATTATTATTATTATTATTATTATTAACAACAACAATAACAACAACAACAACAACAATAATAATGATAATAATAATAATAATAATAGTATAATAATAATGATAATATTAATATTAATACTAATAATGATAATCATAATACTACTACAACTACTACTACTACTACTACTACTACTACTACTACTAATAATAATAATAATAATAAAAATAATAAAAACAAGAACAACAACAACAACAGCAACAACAACGACAATAATAATAATAATAATAATAATAATAATAATAATAATAATAATAATAATAATAATAATAATAATAAAGTTGATTAAACCAAAATCTATAGATAGAATATTAGCAAAAGCAACATCATTAATATAATAATTTTAACACCAATTTCAACAAAGAAACAGATGAAACCTGAAACAAATAAAAATAAAATAAAACAACAATAACAACAACAACAACAACAATATAATAATAATAATAATAATAATAATAATAATAATAATAATAATAATAATAATAATAATAATAATAATAATAAAGAAATTTCTCACTAAGAAAGTTGCCGTCTTTATCGAAACTCCCACCTGTCAGGATTAGCACTAAATTCTATACCAGAGACTGATTGATGATTGAAAGTTATCTGACGTCATGATTTCATCAGAGACAGGCTGAGGTAATCCAATCTAGATTTGATTATTTCCTTTCATTTCTTAGTTTTTTTTTATTATTGTTTCAACTGGGAGTTGTAGGCAATTTATTTTCTCTAGTCTTGGGTAGTGCCATAACCTCTGTACCATGGTCTTCCACTGTCTTGGGTTAGACTAGAGTTCTCTTGCTTGAGGGTGCACTAAGGCACACTATTCTATCTTATTTCTCTTACTCTTCTGTTGTTGAAGTTTAAATAGTTTATATAGGAGATGTTTATTTTAATGTTGATACTCTCCTTACAATATTTCATTTTTCCTTGTTTCCTTTCGTCACTGAGCTATTTTCCATGTTGGAGCCCGTGGGCTTATAGCATCCTTCTTTTCCAACTAGGGTTGTAGGTTAGCAAGTAATAATAATAATAATAATGATAATAATAATAATATGCAACATATGTGTATGTGTAGGCCTACAGTATGTAGCCTATACGTACATACGTGGATATACATGTATTCTAATATATATATATATATATATATATATATATTCTCTACCTTTCTACAGCAACAGCAACAGTAATAATAATAATAATAATAATAATAATAATAATAATAATAATAATAATAATAATAATATCATGCTTACCATGTGAAGTGTTGCCGTCCTGCAGAGACCCGGATATGGAACTCACACCTGATAAATGATACAAAAATTATTTCTGACTATAAATTAGTAAAGAGAGTAACATTAAACTCTTATTCGTCTAAATAAATATTATAATTTAAGGGATGGGTATGCCAGTTTTTGACAATTTTTTTCAAAGTTTCGAAAAGTTTTTAATTAAAAAAAAGTGATCTGTGGTATCGTATCTTTCAGGCTGACAAGTTGTACGTCAAAATCTTACGGAATAATGGAAATGTAGCTATTTAAAGTCCAGATACCTTTAATTAGAGGTCTAAGCCTCGTAAGCATCGTACTTAGCTTCTAAATTTAATTTACATCTGCTATTTTAGATATTATTGACTTAATTTAGTAATTATTCATTAATTTTGATTTGTCTTCTTGCGTCTGGCAGTACCACAGCATTTAAAGCAAGGCGGCGGCAACCAGGGTTTAAACTTTTAAAGTAATCACCTTATTTGAGATAATTTTCATGGTTTCAATATAATTTTAAGGTAATTTGAGCTTGACTTGCTTAGAATTTAAGGAAATTTGAAAAAGTTTTAAGGGAAAAAAAAACCAGCAGCATTTAAGGTAGTGGTCCCATGACACATGCTCGAGTTTAAACCCTGGCGGCAACTTCGGCAAGCCAACTTGGCAACAAACGTAACTTAGTATACTTAGTAACAAGGTTCCTTGTGTTAACTGTCATGTAGCCGTGGTAATTTTTATATTTTCACCGTTATTTACCGTTTTACGAGTGTTCGTAACTCACAGCGACATGCATATATCGTTGCGATATAATTGAAGTGTTGTCAAAATGTGTTAGCTATGCAAATATTCGTACCACCAACTTAAAGAGGAAGAAACCTTGCTTACAGACATCACTTTACAATGGCCTCTCCAGCTGACTCACCTCGTATTATGTATATTCAAGCCATTGTTCGACGTAATGAGCCAGTATTTACTTTATAATGTAAGTAGATAACAGCGATTTATAGAATTGGAGTTGGATATACTGCCAAATTATGCAAAGTTATTGTTTTCCTCTATTACTCTTTCATAATTTAAAACAATTCACCATATGGGGAAACAAGTTAGAATTATATAAAAAACTAGAATTATGAAAAAAAAACTATCCTGGTTTCCTCACTAAACGACTTAAAACTGACATCCTCAACATGAGTTCGTGATGCCAACGTACATTTGATATATTAAAATATATACTAAATTGAAAATAGTAATTACTTAAACGTGTCCATAAAATATACAATTCATAAATAGTAACGCTTTTGAGTAATTACTCTATTTTTTAATTTAGTATATATTTGAATTATATATATATATATATATATATATATAATATGTATATATATATATATATATATATATCAAATGAACTCTGGAATTCCCGAACTTCTGTTCGGTTGACTATGTTAATGGTGTTAATTCCAGGTCGTTTAGTGAGGTAACTAGGACTAGTTTATATATATATATATATATATATATAAAATTCTATAGTTTATTTTATAATTTCAACTTGTTTCCCATATGGCAAATTGTTTTGAATTATGAAAAAGTAATAGAGGAAAACAATAGCTTTGCATAATTTGGCGGTATATGGAGAGCACGGTCTTGTAAACAAATACAATAGAATTAAAATGTAAACAGTGGAAGATATGAAATCAAAGGATGTAAATAAAGAAGAAATAGATGTCAGGACTCTAATATGGTGAGTGTTAAAACTTCATTTTAATGTATTTTATTCTTTTATGATTTGGAAATTGTGATTAATGAACGATAAATCGTGGGAACTCAGGAAAAAAATAATCTTACCTATACAGATGTTTTTGTTTCATGATTATTTTAATTCTGTGAAGATTTATTTGATTTTTAGATTAATTTCAGAAGTAAATATATCATTGGATGGCGTGAATAATGCATTTTTTTTTTTAAATAATATAGAATTCTGTTAACAATTAAAGATATTCGATGGTAAAACTATCAATATCATCGAAAATGAATTAAAACGCATTAAGATTAATAGAAAATGTATAGAAGAAAAAAA
>NC_090730.1:3895336-3900336 GCF_036898095.1 Palaemon carinicauda | reverse complement strand
TATTATTATTATTATTATTATTATTATTATTATTATTATTATTATTATTATTTTTTTTTATATATATATTATTATTATTGCTATTATTAGTATTATTATTCTTAATATTATTGTTAATATTGTTATTTTTATTATTATTATTATTATTATCATTATTATTATTATTATTATTATTATTATTATTTTCATTATTATTGCTATTATTATTATTATTATTATTATTATTATTATTATTATTATTACTATCTAAACTACAACCTCAATTTGAAAAGCAGGATGCTATAAGCCCAAGGGCTTCAAAATGGAAAAATACCCCAGTAAGGAAAAGGAATAAGGAAATAAATCAAGTTTGTAACCTAAAGTGGCCCAGAATGAAAATATTTTTTATCAACATTAACTTTACATAAAATAGTTTTATTTTGAAAGTATAAGAATGTTTTAATCTCCTGTGTACCCAGCCTTTTAGACACCCTGTACAGTAGAGGTATTGGGCACTTTTCTGTTAACAGTAAAGTATACTAAAACAAATATAAGCTTACCTGAAATATCTATTTTTATAGTACTGTTCTTACAATATTTTATTTAATTGTTCATTACATCTGTTGTGGTCTTTATATTTCCTTGTTTCCTTTCCTCACTGGGCTATTTTTTCCCTGTTTTAGCCATTGTGTTTACATTATCATGCTTTTGCAACAAGAATTGTATCTTAGCTAGTAGTAGCAATAATAATAATAATAATAATAATAATAATAATAATGCTTTATTTGATACATGATATTTTGGTAATACATTTTCACGATAGATGGCAGCACTCTGATAAGAGTAGATAAGAGCAATGAGAAATTTCATCACCCAACCAATCAGAAAGTCCTAAATAAATCTGCGCTCACAGTCTGACCAATAAGAAAGCAGGAAACACTCCGAAGATGAAATCTGGCCAATCAGAATTGGAGTTTAATAACATATGCAGAGATAATCCAATGAGAATGCTGATAAAAAAAGAAGTGTAACCAATAGGAAGGCTAGAAATATTACCGTTAGATTTTCAAGGTAAACACCTCATGACTCTCTCTCTCTCTCTCTCTCTCTCTCTCTCTCTCTCAAGGTCAGTCAGTGTTTTGATACCGGCTTCCCTTTGTCTAATATCATTTAGATGCGTCTTTTTCATTCTCATGATTTTAGATGTAGTTTCCTAAGTTATGCATTTGTTTTTTGAAATTTGTTATATATATATATATATATATATATATGTATGTATATGTATGTGTGTATGTACGTATGTTTATGTGTGTATATATATATATATATATATATATAAATGTATATGTATATATACATATATATATATATATATATATACACGCATAAACATACGTACATACACACATACATATACATACATACATATATATATATATATATATATACACATATATATATAGGCTATCTAATTATATGTGTGTGTGTGTACTTGTCCCGTCACACATGAGCCTCTGCACCTGTGTTTACGTTGTTTCATCATCATGTACATGTGTACGAAATACGATAGAATGTCGGGCTTCGTAACGAGAGAGAGAGAGAGAGAGAGAGAGAGAGAGAGAGAGAGATTAAACCTTATCTGATCTTGACATTGCAATGGTATAAAAATTAATGATAAGATTGTCGGTCTTTTCGTAATATTTTGAAACCTTCCGACGCTTGCTCGGTCTAGAGACCTCAGGGGTTTAAAGGCCGCTCATGAATGGCAGAGACAAGGGACAGGGACATTGCCCTTCAAGCAGGACAATGCACTAGAGACTGGCTATATTGCATATAATCAGCGCCCAAGCCCTTTTCCACCCAAGCTAGGACTAAGGAGGGCCAGGCAATAGCTGCTGATGACTCAACAGATAGATCTATAGGCTCCCCCAAACCCCCCATATCCTTAGCTCACAAGGATGGTGAGGATGCGGCGATCATAGGAACTAACGAGTTTTAGCGGGACAAGAATCCCAGTCTGGCAATCACTAGGCAGGGACGCTACCACTAGGCCACCACAACCCTACGAACCACTGGTAGATGAAGACACAAATTCTAATTCAAAGATATGGAACTTCCCTCTTTCTTCTGTGTCTCCCGTTTTTTTCTTATGCTTTTTTAGGGTTCTCTTGCTTGAGGGTACACTCAGGCCCACTATTCTGTCTTATTTCTCTTCCCCTTTTTTTTAAAGTTTTTATAGCTTATTTGTGAAAGATTTATTTTAGTGTTATTGTTGTTCTTGAAATATTTTATTTCAATTGTTAGTTACTTCTCTTATAGTTTATTCATTTCCTTATTTTCTTCTTATTATTTTCTTCTTATTATTATTATTATATATTCTATTATTATTATTATTTTATTATTATTATTATTATTATTATTATTATCATTATTATTATCATTATTATTATTACTATTATTATTATTATTATCATCATTATTATTATTATTATTATCATTATTATTATTATCTTTTTTATTATCATTATTAGCTAAGCTACAACCCGAGTTAGAAAAGCAGGATGCTATAAGCCCACGGGCTCCAACAGGGAGAAATACCCCAGTGAGGAAAGGAAATATGCGTAGGAGAATATGATGATGATTACCAAAAGGGATTTAATCTTTCACAATAGGAAAACCTGGAATTTCCGTACAAAGTAAAATAGTATCAATGAGAAATGTCACGTAAATGAATGGAGGATTGCCATGTTAATTTAACACAGGATATCCGGTAATAGTTGACTAATCTTCGCTCTAGAATTTTGGAGTCATTCTGAGCTTCTTGAAAATTTTCTGTCACGTAATCATTATAGGTTTTTTCAATTTTGTTTTTGTTTTTCTTTCATAATGTCTTTTTAATGGGGAAATTTGATAATCTCTTTTTTATTGTGGTAACAATTGTCATTTTTAGAATATATATTTGGTATTTTTTTTTTAATTTGGAAAAATAAGGTAAAGTGACTATAATTTAATAGTACTGTATCTCACAATGTCTGTCTCCTGTCTGTACCCGTTTATCTAGGATTTAATTAAATGCTTCTCCTACTAGGGTTGTAGCTTGGATAATAATAATAATAATAATAATAATAATAATAATAATAATAATAATAATAATAATAATAATAATAATAATAATAAACTCGGGTATAGAGTTTTTTAGCAATTTTTTATTTGGTGTTAGATAATGTGAAGATACACTTTTATATCCCTATTTCCTTTCCTCGCTGGGCTATTTTCCCTAATGTGAAGATACACTTATTTCCCTGTTTCCATTCCTCACTGGGCTATTTTCCCTGTTCTGTTGGTGCCCTTGTGCTCATAGCATCCTCCTTTTCCAACTAGGGTTGTAGCTTAGCTAATAATAACAACACAACAAAAACAACAACAATAATAATAATAATAATAATAATAATAATAATAATAATAATAATAATAAATGTAAAAAGCAATTCTACACTTAAAATTTCATTTACTCATATCTTTGTTCAATGACAAATTGATTAGATATATTTTCTTAATATTTTGACCTCGATATACTGATAAGTTCAAATTCAATTGATTTCTTCTGAAACAAACGCAAGGAAAAGTACATTAAATTCTTAAATATTTTCATCAGGACTAGAAAGAGAATGTTAGTATTGAATAACTCTTACGGGATATAAACTGCACGGATCACTTGGGTTGTAGGGGTTCGTTATTATGCAAGGATAAATATATTATTTTATATATATTACTTACCGATACGTCCATCACGGGTGATTATAAATATTTTTCAAAGCAACGATTGAATTAATTAGTTTTATGATTAAATAATCCGATTCTGATTAGTAGGCTAAAGTTAAGTTTGGTTTTTTTTTTTTTTTTTTTTGCCGCATTGTAAATCCAAAACAATTGAACCTTGACAATATTAGTTTCTTTATCGAGCAATCGCTATCAATCATTAATCATCTCAAGGAAGTTTTAATCTCGAGTGGCCAAGACAAATATAAAAAAGAAATATGATGTAATGTTTTTCTGTAATCTTTTGATAAATCTTTTTTTTTTCTTAGAATATTTTAAATTTGATGCTCACTTTTTTATGTGATGTTTAAGGGCAATTTTAACATATGAAAAGTTAAAAGGTAATTAAACTATAGAGAATTTAACCTTGCTATTCGTTCTCTTTGTATATGGTGACATAATCTTTTAATAACAACAACAACAATAACAACAACAAATTGCAGCCGTTTCTAGTCCACTGCAGGACAAAGTCCTCAGAAATGTCTTGGTCATGTCTAGGGTTTGGCCATTTTCATCACCAAGGTGGCCACTGTGGATTGGTGATGGTGGAAGATTTTCAACTGATCGCTCACAGCGAACCAACCTAGTATGAATATCCCCATTCTTTACATGAACCTGTTATTATGATAACGTCCGAAGAAGTTTGAAATATGTTAGGTTAGAGAAAAGGGAATAAATGGTTAATTGCTTCCATAGTTTACATAATCCAGCATTTTAAAATGATAATGACTTCAACATTCACGTGACTTCATTCTTCTGTATTTACTTACATCAATGCTGATGTCAGGACGTTGTTATATCATTTTAATAAAGAAGTGGTAACGTGTCAGCCTATTATTATTATTATTATTATTATTATTATTATTATTATTATTATTATCATCCAAGCTACAACCCTAGTTGGAATAACAAGATGCCATAAGTCCAAGGTCTCCAATAGGGAAAATAGCCCAGTGAGGAAAGGAAATAAGGAAATAAATAAATGATGAGACTAAATTAACAATATATCATTCTAAAAACAGTAACAGCGTCAAAACAGACATGTCCTATATAAACTATTAACAACGTCAAACACAGATATGTCATATATAAACTATAAAAAGACTCGTGTCAACTTGGTCAACATGAAAACATTTGCTCCAACTTTGAACTTTTGAACTTTTGCGTGGCAGCAGATCGATCCCAGGACCGTGAGTTTGAGC
>NC_090730.1:3867836-3890336 GCF_036898095.1 Palaemon carinicauda | reverse complement strand
TTAAACTCCAATATTTTCTTCCCACGGACAATATTCTGTATGGCCTCATAATTCACTTCCCACATACAATATTCTGTAAAACCCCATAATTCACTTCCCACAGACAATATTCTGTAAAACCCGATAATTCACTTCCCACAGACAATATTCTGTAAACTCCAATATTCACTTCCCACAGACAATATTCTTTAAACTCCAATATTTACTTCCCACAGACAATATTCTGTATGGCCTCATAATCCACTTCCCACATACAATATTCTGTAAAACCCCATAATTCACTTCCCACATACAATATTCTGTAAAACCCCATAATTCACTTCCCACAGACAATATTCTGTAAACTCGAATATTCACTTCCCACAGACAATATTCTTTAAACTCCAATATTTACTTCCCACGGACAATATTCTGTATGGCCTCATAATTCACTTCCCACGGACAATATTCTGTAAAACCCCATAATTCACTTCCCACAGACAATATTCTGTAAAACCCCATAATTCACTTCCCACAGACAATATTCTGTAAAACCCCATAATTCACTTCCCACAGACAATATTCTGTAAAACCCCATAATTCACTTCCCACAGACAATATTCTGTAAAACCCCATAATTCACTTCCCACAGACAATATTCTGTAAAACCCCATAATTCACTTCCCACATACAATATT
This sequence comes from Palaemon carinicauda, assembly GCF_036898095.1. Taxonomy (NCBI): domain Eukaryota; kingdom Metazoa; phylum Arthropoda; class Malacostraca; order Decapoda; family Palaemonidae; genus Palaemon; species Palaemon carinicauda. The sequence continues at coordinate 3,889,659 of NC_090730.1, read as the reverse complement.
CTGTAAAACCCCATAATTCACTTCCCACAGACAATATTCTGTAAACTCGAATATTCACTTCCCACAGACAATATTCTTTAAACTCCAATATTTACTTCCCACGGACAATATTCTGTATGGCCTCATAATTCACTTCCCACGGACAATATTCTGTAAAACCCCATAATTCACTTCCCACATACAATATTCTGTAAAACCCCATAATTCACTTCCCACAGACAATATTCTGTAAACTCCAATATTTTCTTCCCACGGACAATATTCTGTATGGCCTCATAATTCACTTCCCACATACAATATTCTGTAAAACCCCATAATTCACTTCAAACATTAAATATTCTGTAAAACCCCATAATTCACTTCCCACATACAATATTCTGTAAAACCCCATAATTCACTTCCCACAGACAATATTCTGTAAACTCGAATATTCACTTCCCACAGACAATATTCTGTATGGCCTCATAATCCACTTCCCACAGACAATATTATGTAAAACCCCATAATTCACTTCCCACAGACAATATTCTGTAAAACCCCATAATTCACTTCCCACAGACAATATTCTGTAAAACCCCATAATTCACTTCCCACAGACAATATTCTGTAAAACCCCATAATTCACTTCCCACAGACAATATTATGTAAACTCGAATATTCATTTCCCACAGACAATATTCTTTAAACTCTAATATTTTCTTCCCACGGACAATATTCTGTATGGCCTCATAATCCACTTCCCACATACAATATTCTGTAAAACCCCATAATTCACTTCCCACAGACAATGTTATGTAAAACCCCATAATTCACTTCCCACAGACAATATTCTGTAAAACCCCATAATTCACTTCCCACAGACAATATTCTGTAAAACCCCATAATTCACTTCCCACATACAATATTCTGTAAAACCCCATAATTCACTTCCCGCAGACAATATTATGTGAACTCGAATATTCATTTCCCACAGACAATATTCTTTAAACTCCAATATTTTCTTCCCACGGACAATATTCTGTATGGCCTCATAATCCACTTCCCACATACAATATTCTGTATAACCCCATAATTCACTTCCCACAGACAATATTATGTAAAACCCCATAATTCACTTCCCACAGACAATATTCTGTAAAACCCCATAATTCACTTCCCACAGACAATATTCTGTAAAACCCCATAATTCACTTCCCACAGACAATATTATGTAAACTCGAATATTCATTTCCCACAGACAATATTCTTTAAACTCCAATATTTTCTTCCCACGGACAATATTCTGTATGGCCTCATAATCCACTTCCCACATACAATATTCTGTAAAACCCCATAATTCACTTCCCGCAGACAATATTATGTAAACTCGAATATTCACTTCCCACAGACAATATTCTGTAAACTCCAATATTCACTTCCCACAGACAAATAGCCGATGTGGTAACGTCCCTGACTGGTGAACGCCAGACTGGGGTTTGAGTCCCGCTCCAACTCGATAGTTTTTTTGGTCGCTGTTACTCTCATATAAGGATACTTCCCTAAATGTATTATCTTTCTTCATGAATATAATATCTCATCTCAAGACACATCAATATCTTGCACCTTCATCCCCACCATTATCCCTACATGAGGGGTCGGTTGCCTGATGCGCCCTCTCCAATGCCTTCTATCAAAGGTATCCTCTTCCACCAAACCTCTTCTCTCCATATCATCCTTCATCTTATCTCGCCATATAATTCTCTGCCTCCCTCTAGATCTCCTTTCCCACCGTTATCCCTACATTAAGGGGTCGGTTGCCTGATGCGCCCTCTCCAATGCCTTCTATCACAGCCATCCTCTTCCACCAAACCTCTTCTCTCCATATCATCCTTCACCTTATCTCGCCATCTAATTCTCTGCCTCCCTCTAGATCTCCTTTCCCACCGTTATCCCTACATTAAGGAGTCGGTTGCCTGATGCGCCCTCTCCAATGCCTTCTATCAAAGGCATCCTCTTCCACCAAACACATTCTCTCCATATCATCCTTCACCTTATCTCGCCATTTAATTCTCGGCCTCCCTCTAGATCTTCTTTCCCACCGTTATCCCTACATTAAGGGGTCGGTTGCCTGATGCACCTTCTCCAATGCCTTCTTCCACCAAACCTCTTCTCTCCATATCATCCTTTACCTTATGTTATATCTAAATCTCTGCAGGTATGAACGTAAAACAATAGGAAAATGTAATTGACTTGCTAAACAATGTAGAGGCTGTTTATTGAGTGTATAGGCTATGCTATTGTACCCAGTTCTTGGAAGCATTAGAAACATTATAGAGGTTGTTTGAGGGAAGAATTGTCAGTGATTTCAACCTTCTGGAAGCGTTGCAAACGTTAAAGACGCGGATTTACCCCAGGGGAAAAAAAAGAGAACCATTTATTCAACATCTTTACTAAAAGCATTTACAAATACAGATATTTCACAGACTACGATATGCAAATAAACTTAATGTGGAACAAAGTCAGCTTTTATTAACACATTGTCTTTTTACAAAAATTCTCGGGTTTCTGTTAATGGAAGGAAAAAGATACAAAAACAGATAAGAGATTATGTTACATTAAATGAGAATTAGATTTAATTTTGATTGTCAGACGAATATATTTAAAAATGTTTTTGCATCTCCGAATTGAAATATATTTACAAAAGAAAACATATGGAGCAAATTACACATTAAGGAAAAAATCTCGAGTTTCAATTAGTAGTAGTAGAAAAAACATACAAAAACAGATATAAATAAATTGTGTTACATTAACTAAGAATTAGAATTAATTTTGATTGTCAGTCGAATATATTTACAAATAATTAGTAATTTTTAATTGAAATTTATTTACAAAAAAACAAACGGAGCAAATTTCACATTAGACAAAGAAAGAAAACGAATATTAAGAGATTTTCTTTATCAACCATTCTACCGTTGATCAATAAATTTTGACTTGATATTCTGTATATACAGGTTGCTGTAATGTCTCAATCTTGACTAGATCAGATAGATGAAAAAATATAGGAAAGATAAACGCATCTTATCTTTAAAAAAAAAAAACTTAGAATACGCCGTTTAGAGAAAGAATTATTATATAATATTGTAAAATTTAGAATAAGTTTTCTGTACACGATATTATATACAGTTACAAAAAAACCGTAATTTTAATTGGAAATTCACCGTAATAATATGCTGTTCTTAGCCGTATTTCAGTAAAATACAGGCGACCGTAATTTTACAATACTTTGTTATTATATTTTATGGTTTGGTGACCGTAATATCACTCCTTAACGTCAATATATTCGTTTGTAAAACGGTAAATGCCTGGCAAAATTTATTCCAGGATTGTTACCGTTTTTTTTTTTTTTTTTTTTTTTTTTTTTTTTTTTTTTTTTTTTTTACGGTAAATTTAACAATGTATGAAGGAGAATTGATTTAATCCAAAGATAAATTCAAGTATTATCATAAATTACGTCCCAATGCATAAAAGAAGAGCATATGCTATAGGCCAGGTCTACCCCCTGATACATCAGCAGCCACTACCTGGTCCTCCCTGGTCCAAGCTTAGGTAGAGAGGGAGCTTGGGCACTGATCATACATAATATGGTCAGTCTAGGGCAATATCACTGTCCCTTACCACTGCCATTCATGAGCGGCCTTTGAATTTTTAAAAAGATTTATATACAATGGAAAGGATTACATAGGGCAGACCCACCTGCTCTACGATTATTTGTTTTTAGAATTACGAAAGAATAAGTATTAATGAACCAATTTCTTTAAATAGATAAATTATTTTGATTATGTAGAATCATGGAATTATAAAATGAATGAATTTTATTAATACATTTTCATAGAGGTTATTTTTAAAGAAATGTTAAAACCTTTATTTAAGAGAAAATACATTAATGATTTCTAATAAATATTTCCCCTACTAAAATCAAGCAACTTTATATTAGGGGAATATAAGGATATAATATTTATAAGGAATATTTATATATCTTTAATAAATCCTTGATATTCATAGATGCAATTAAGACAATTATGTAGCATATAAGACTTTAGATTTTATCAAATTGTGGTCACAAAAATATTTATCAAACCATTACGAAAATATTTCACGAATATTTATCAAACTATTACGAGAATATAATTTATCAAACCATTACGAGACTATTTCACAAATATCTATCAAACTATTATGAGAATATTTCACAAATATTTATCAAACTATTACGAGAATATGATTTATCAAACCATTACGAGACTATTTCACAAATATTTATCAAACCATTACGAAAATATTCCACAAATATCTATATAACTATTACGATAATATTTCACAAATATTTATCAAACCATTACGAGAATATTTCACAAATATTTATCAAACCATTACGAGAATATTTCACAAATATTTATCAAACCATAAGGAAGAACTAGTCGATAAAGGTAGCTTACACATTTCGTTACACATTTTGTACAAAACACAATCACTCAGACATACACACAAGCGTACACGGGGCCTTAACCAAAAAATAACAAGATTAATAAATAATATTTATCAACAAAATATTTTGGGGAACTTTAAATATTGAAGTCTCTCCGGTGAATTGGAATGCTGGAGTCCATAAGTAAACATTGGAATCTGAAGTCCAGAGGAAAGTTTAGAATGTTTAAATGTAGGTAGATGTGGAATGTTCAAATGTAGGTAAAGATTGCATATTCATATGTGGGTAGATGTGGAATGTTGAAATGTGGGTAGATGTGGATTGTTCAAATATAGGTAAAGATTGAATATTCATATGTGGGTAGATGTAGATTGATCATATGTGGGTAGATGTGGAATGTTCAAATGTGGGTTGATGTGGAATGTTCAAATGTGGGTAGATGTGGAATGTTCTAATGTAGGTAGATGTAGAATGTCAGTTGTGGGTAAAGATAGATTGTTCAAATGTAGGTAGGTGTGGAATGTTGAAATGTGGGTAGATGTGGAATGTTCAAATGTGGGTAGATGTAGACTGTCAGTTGTGGGTAGATGTGGAATGTTGAAATATGGGTAGATGTGTAATGTTAAAATATAGGTAGATGTAGAATGTCAGTTATGGGTAGATGTGGAATGTTCAAATGTGGGTAGATGTGGAATGTTCAAATGTGGGTAGATGTAGAATGTCAGTTATGGGTAGATGTAGAATGTCAGTTATGGGTAGATGTGAAATGTTGAAATATGGATATACGTGGAATGTTGATGTTATTGATAAACTTTTGAATGTCAGAAGCTTTGACCTTATTTAGTAGACTCGAATTGCCACATTATCTTAGCGGTTGTTGATAAACCTATCAGCTAGTTTACCAAATCTTAGAGTAAACTAAATTCATAATCTGCAGATGAATCGGAATATGGGAATTCTAATTTTAGAATGTTGGAATTCTGAATTCGATTGATAATTTGTAATGGCGAAAATAGATCAAATGAAAATGTATATGTGTACATATATATATATATATATATATATATATATATATATATATATATATATATATATATATATATATATATATATACGCACACACACGCATATATATATATATATATATATATATATGTGTGTGTGTGCGTGTGTGTGTGTATGTATGTATATATACAGCATATATATCTAACTAGACGCGAAAACAGTATTGAAATGTTGTACAAGGTGAAAATCTATACATAACATGTATCATACACATGTATCATACATCCACATGGGAGAGTTTAAATGCAATGTATATACTCCAACAACCCTAAAAAATGCAACTCCGTCTACTGCTATATTGCCAATGATCATATAGATAATGTAGATAATGTAGAGTTAAAATGCAATATATTTCAACGATCTTAAAAAATGCATTTCCATCTATTGCAATATTGCCAACACAAATATCGACGAAGGAGTCAAGATGCAATATATTTCAACGATCTTAAAGATGTGTTTCTCTCTATTGCAATATTGCCAACGTGAATATCGATGGAGTTAAAAATGCAATATATTTCAAGGACCTTAAATATGCATTTCCGTCTATTGCAATATTGCCAACGTGAATATCGATGGAGTTGAAAATGCAATATATTTCAACGATCTTAAAGATGCGTTTCTGTCTATTGCAATATTGCCAACGTAAGAATTGATGGAGTTAAAATATAATATATTTCAGCTATCTTATAAAATGCATTTCCGTCTATTGCAATATTGCCAAGGCAAATATGGATGAAGACCTCAAAGATAAACAATTACGACGATTTAAAAAAATGCATTTCCGTCTATTGCAATATTGCCAACGGGAATATCGATGGAGTTAAAAATACAATATATTTCAACGTTATTAAAGATGCGTTTCTGTCTATTGCAATATTGCTAACACAAATATAATTGAAGGAGTTAAAATATAAAATATTTCAACGATCTTAAAGAATGCTTTTCCGTCTATTGCAATATTGTCAACGTAAATATCAATGGAGTTAAAAATGCAATATATTTCAATGATCTTAAAAAATGCATTTCCGTCTATTGCAATATTGCCAACGTGAATATCGATGGAGTTGAAAATGCAATATATTTCAACGATCTTAAAGATGCATTTCCGTCTATTGCAATATTGCCAACGTAAATATCAATGGAGTTAAAAATGCAATATATTTCAACGATCTTAAAAAATGCATTTCCGTCTATTGCAATATTGCCAACGTAAATATCAATGGAGTTAAAAATGCAATATATTTCAACGATCTTAAAGATGCATTTCCGTCTATTGCAATATTGCCAACGTAAATATCAATGGAGTTAAAAATGCAATATATTTCAACGATCTTAAAAAATGCATTTCCGTCTATTGCAATATTGCCAACGTGAATATCGATGGAGTTAAAAATGCAATATATTTCAACGATCTTAAAGATGCATTTCCGTCTATTGCAATATTGCCAAGGCAAATATGGACGAAGACCTCACACGTAAACAAATCAATCCCGCTCCTCTTCAAGGACTACCTCTTCTCTCCCGGACGATATTGGAGACCAGGTGATCCACAGGCACGGCCTTTCCTTCTTCGTCCTTCTTCAGGAGGGCGAAGCGCTCCATGATCTCGATGGCGTAGTATCCGGCGATGCCGAAGACCAGGGAGACGATGAGATTGGAGGTCTTGGTGCTCACGCAGGTGGTCGTGCTCCCGACGTAGGCGAAGATGAAGCCGAAGGACTCCCAGAGGCGGTAGTTGCTGAAGGCGGCTTCAGATTCGCCCGGGAAGATGATTCCGTAGAAAGCTGAGGGGTGACGGAGTTAAAGTTAGAAATTGGAGATGATGTTATTATTATTATTATTATTATTATTATTATTATTATTATTATTATTATTATAATAATAATAATAATAATAATAATAATAATAATAATAATAATAATAATAATATTATTATTATTATTATTATTATTATTATTATTATTATTGTTATTATAATTATTATTATCATTATAATAATAATAATAATAAATAATAATAATAATAATAATGATATTATTGTAATTATTATTATTATTATTATTATAATAATAATAATAATAATAATAATAATAATAATGATATTATTATTATTATTATTATTATTATTATTACTACTAGCGAAGTTACAACCCTAGTTGGAAAAGCAAGATGCTATAAGCCCAATGGCATCGACAGGGAAAAATAGCCCAGTAAGGAAAGGAAATAAGGAAGTAAATAAACTACAAGAGAATTAATTAATAATTTAAATGAAACTATTTTAAAAACAGTAACAACGTTAAAATAGGCGAATTAAATTATCATTATTATTATTATTATTATTATTATTATTATTATTATTATTATTATTAGTAGTAGTAGTAGTAGTAGTAGTAGGATTATAATTATAATTATTATTATTGATAATGATATTATTATTATTATTGTTATTATTATTATTATTATTATTATTATTATTATTATTGTCAACTAAGCTACAACCCTAGTCGGAAAAGCATGCATAAGACCAAGGGCTCCGACGGGGAAAAATAGCCCCGTGAGGAAAGGAAATAAGGAAATAAATAAATTACAAAAGTAATGAACAAATAACTTAAAACATTTTAAGAAGAGTAACAGTATTCAAATAAGCCAAATAAAATGGAGAGCAGAGGAAGAAACAGACCCACCTGCTCCTACTTAGCATGTTGAGGCTATGTTACATCAAGGAGGATAGAATAGAAACAGAGAATGCAAGTAGGAAGATGGTCAGATAAATGAATAAAAGACATAGGACAATAGAAAGGGATAATAAAGAAGACAAATGAAGAAAAGGGTTGATTAAGATTAAAGAGTGAAAGATATATATATATGCTGTTGTGACGGAGCCGAGAGAAGGTTGTGAACTCAAAGGCAGTGTGAAAGCAACTGAGTTAGTTTATTAAAGAACACTCTCCTTTATATACAAAATCTCAAAACAACAAGAATTTTCATGTTCAAATATTGACACTGTTACAGAGGAAAAAAGCAGACATGTTTATTCTGGTTCTTTTTAGTGGGAGGGGAGAGCGAAGATACAAGCACAAAATGAACTATGTACGATCGTGTGACACACGGTTGGTACACTGTGAAGGAAAATAGAATTATTGTGACAGTAATATTAAGAGTTTAGGAGTGTAGCATATCTCGAAGGCATTCGTACAATGATTAATAATTCAGTGTGTATAAAGACAATGAATTGTCACTTTACATAGTAATCATTAAGACATATGACTTGTAGTATATTAAAAACTATTGTCAGAAAATTACGAATAAGATTATTATAATCAATATGCCATGACCAATATGTTTTTTTCGAGTTTATTAATCTGAAGAGTACAAATTATCAACTTCAAAATTTTTAAAGACCCCTGAAGTTGTTATTATTCTGAATTTAAAGTTAAACTAATCAAAAATACAATTCTTGAAGTTCTTGAATTAAATCTGGTGGTTTACTTCGAAAAGAATTAGACGAATGGCTTGAAAAATTATATTCTTACTTGCACTGTTAAAAATCATATAATAATCTTATATGTCTGATATATTTTAATAAAAGAAAAGACAAGAAAAGTATCATTAAATACATTTTCTTCATATTTCATAAACCAATAACATTGTGGCATTTTATCATTGTCATAAATTTAGAAAATATCCTTTCGGATATAGTTCGTGAATTAAATATCTTTAAAAAATATCCCCCATCTAGCATTCACTGCAACGAGTACGTTGATAAACAAAAGTTCCTCAGGCTATCGTACATGAAATAAGAATTGTCTTTAAAAATATCTGCCATCTAGCAGTCACTGCAACGAGTACGTTGATAAACAAAAGTTCCTCAGACTATCGTACATGAAATAAGAATCGTCTTTGAAGATATCGCGATCTAGCATTCACTACAACTAGTCCGAATAATTGAGGATATTAAGGCTTTCAAGAGGAAACTGAAGACTTTCTTATTCTGCAGGTGTTATAGCAGTGATTATTAAACAGTAAGCGAACAATACGCATTGTGAAATGTTAAATGCTCCCGAATGAACAGTAAGCGAACAATACGCATTGTGAAATGTTAAATGCTCCCGAATGAACATCATAAAACGACCGTGGGGGTCCTGTAGAGAGGAGGGTTCCCCAAGGTGGGGTTCCCCTACTGTACAGGACCAGATAAGTAAAGTAAACAAAAGTTTTTGATACTATCGTACGTGGAGTAAGAATTCTCTTTAGAAATAGCATATCTAAAATTCACGCCAACGATTACGTTGATAAAATGAAATAGGAATATATTCAGTTCATAAGAACTTGTCTTCAGTGCCAGACCTGAGAAGTTTAGTCATTATATTGTTCAGTCTTTGATATTTAAGTACAAATCTGCCTGAAATCGATCTTTTTATCATTAATGTACTTTATTTTGTCCTGTAGATTTTATATCGATTTGAAAAGGTTACGTGTTAGTTTATAGTTAGTTATGAAGTTAGTTAAAACGTAAAGGACTATAATACATAATTATCAAATATCAAATCATATTCAACTGTATAAACATAGTAAAGCAGAACAAAAGCATAAAAAAATGCGTGAATAGGGATGAATCAGTTAAGTACTTTATACTTGTTATAAATGTGATCTAAAGGCAAAGTACCAACCATTCAAAAAAAAAAAAAAAAAAAAAAAAAAAAAAAAAAAAAAAAAAAAAAAACTTAGCTATTGCTTTGAAGCAAATACTTACAATTTAAGTACTTTATATGTGTTATAAATGTGATCTAAATTCAGAGTACCAACCATTCAAAAAAAAAAAAAAAAAAAAAACTTAGCCATTGCTTTGAAGCAAATACTTGCAATTTCAGTACTTTATAGTTGTTATAAATGCGATCTAAAGGCAGAGTACCAACCATTCGAGAAAAAAAACGAAAAAAAACTTAGCCTTTGCTTTGAAGCAAATTCTTGCAATTACAGTACTTTATACTTGTTATAAATGCGATCTAAGAGCAATGTGCAAGCCATTCAAACAAACAAAATCTCGTATGCCATTGCTTTCAAGCAAAATATTCAACTCCATAAACATAGCAAAGCATAACAAAAGCATAATAGAATGCGTGAATAAGAATGTTACAGTTAAGTACTTTATAATTGTTATGAATGCTATCTAAAGGCAAAATGCTAAGTGCAAACCAATAAAAAATGAAAGAAAAAAACTCATGCCATTGCTTTCAAGCAAAATATTCAACTCCATAACCATAGTAAAGCAGAACAAAAGCAAAATGAAATGCGTGAATAGGGATGAATCAGTTAAGTACTTTATACTTGTTATGAATGCAATCTAAAGGCAAAGTGCAAACCATTAAAAAAAACTAAATATCCTAGCCATTGCTTTCAAGCAAATACTTGCAATTCAAGTACTTTATATTTGTTATGAATGCAATCTAAAGGCAAAGTGCAAGCCATTCAAACAAACAAAACCTTTCATGATATTGCTTTGAAGCAAATACTTACAATTCAAGTACTTTATACTTGTTATAAATGCAATCTAAAAGCAAAAAAAAAAAAGAAAAAAAAAAAAAAAAAAAAAAAAAAATATTAACTTATGCCATTGCTTTCAAGCAAATTCTTGCAATTTAAGTACTTTATACTTGTTATAGATGCAATCTAAAAGCAAAGTGAAAAAAAAAGGAAAAAAAATTAAACTCATGCTATTGTTTTGAAGCAAATACTTGCAATTTACGTACTTTATACTTGTTATAACTGCAATCTAAATGTAAAGTGCAAACCATTAAAAAAAGAAAAAAAAAAACTCATGCCATTGCATTCAAGCAAATACTTGCAATTTAGAATAGAAGACAGACAACCGGAGAGACGTCAGGTTTGGGAGTGGGTCGAAATTTAGCCCCGTCCACCGCACGAATTCCCCTTCTTCATCTCCCAAATTTCGATGGCCCAGTAGCCAATCATACCAGCCATGAGGATGGCAATGTTCATATAGATCTTCGGGAGGAGGCAGGAAGAGGAAGTGACCATGTACCCGAGAATGTAGCCAAGACTCTCCCACAAGCGGTAGTTACTGAAAGCAGCCTCAGAGCTGTTTGTGAACAGCACTCCATAGAGGGCTTCAGGAGATAGAGAGAGAGAGAGGGGAGGTCAAGGATGGAGATGAGGATACTCGAAGGATCTCTCTTAGTAAGGATACTGAGCAGTTCCTAGGGGAGCTGTACAGCTACAGGATCATACAGCAATATCAATTTCTACTGTACTGTACCACATAACTGAGAATTCCTATGTTTAACACAGTTCCCATGGAACTATGCTATCAAAAAGCTCAGTGAGTAGTTATTAATTGCAATAAATGGACTACCTTTTACAACAAAAATATCAGGAAAAAGGTGTTTTAAAAATGATCCTGTGACTGTACATCACTAAGTGTTAGGATAAGACAACTTATAGTCCTTTCTAGTAATTATAAATACCTGTGAAAAAAAAGGTTTGAGTGAAAGAAACCCTAGCCATTGAGATATCTAGATAGAAAGGTGAATAGTGAAATATTTGTATCATCTAAAAGTATTTAAGTATATGTACATAATGGCTACTTAAGAAACTGTGGTTCCCAGAAAGGGCTAGAAAATAGAGAGGCTAATATTCAGTAACAATATCCAGAGCTACAGAAGTAACAATATACAGAGCTACAGATTCCCTTACCTCCCTCACCAGTAAAGAATCTACAGTAGAAATTTGTCTATATGAAAGGAAATAATACCTGTATTATTTTCTAAAAGTGATAGATACAGATCCATAGTAACTGACAATTAAATGAGATAATCCCTCTTCCTTTTTGTGTTTTCTCTACTTCTACCACCTGATGAGTACCTTCCAGAAATAGCAAAGGCACTTGAAAACTTTTTACTGGAGGCAAATATTCTCAATTCGGTGATTGGGAAAATCTATTTTTAGACGTTACGCTTTTGATGCTTGCTAAGAATTCTTATTTAATTGACAGTTACAACCCTTGTAGAGGTGTGAATTCCATAAGTGAAGCTATAATTTATTCTATGGTACATAAATTTGAAATGGTCCTGAAATTCCTCTATAGACAACCTACCGTTTATCTGAGTCTGCCACACGGCATCAGATACGCCCCACAGTGCAGCCACAATGAAAAACACGACTATGTCATCGGGATGAGGAACCCAATAGCGAAGGGCAATGATGATGCTGAGGTTAATGATGGCACCCATGGTGAAGATGGGAATGCGGCCGATGATCTTGACCAGTGGACTGAAGCTGATGGAGCAGATGGCGTCGCAGACTCCATAGCAGATCATGACGTATCCGACCATGTGGACTCCTAAGCCGCAGGATACATAGGCCTGGTCAAAGGAAGGAAATTTGCTATGAAATTAATTCCCTAGTGATATAACTTGAACATTGAAGGCTATTGAATATAAGACACAATCTCCAAAAGAATTTCAGAATTACATGCTCTGATTACCTCTATATAAGAATCCATTAAGTGTTGAATACTCAACTGAAATTTCTCCTCTCAATTCGTTTGGGATTCAAGAATTTTGGGCATTCACCTATGGTGTAATCTCATGAATTTTATAATATATATCAACTGGATTCCATACAATTTGAGATAATATATTCATCATAACTAAAAACATTGAATATTTGTGTGATTTTATAAAATTTTCGTACACATATCGACTGAACCCATATATGATCTTATGGAATTTTGGACGATTACTGATTGAGGTTTGCAGGGTTAGGATGTCCTACAGTTTACCAACCTGCTACAGTTCTCAAAACAAAAAGAAACCAAGACTAACGGCAGTGTAATCAGCTCCGATGAAAGCTTGTTCAACTCCTGACCACACAGTCAAAGGGATAATCAGGATCTGGTAAGGGTGACGCATATGGTTGAAAGTGGCAACCAAAAGCTCCCACCCGCTTTTGCCAGTGGAGGAACCTTCACGCTCATCTTCGCCATACCTGAAAGTAAGAGAGCAAGCGGTTGCGTTCGTGTGTGGATTAAAAACCATAAAACAAAGAAGATAATCATAGAAATCTTATGCACATTAAAAACTGCCATTTTGCTTATCGGTTTTTTAAATGGAGACTGAAATCTAGACACATGTGTAAAATGAAATTAAAGTTTTGATAAAATATGTACATCAGTCTTTAGTTTGAATATTTTTATTTGTTAACAAGACAGCAAGCTACATATGAGTAAGACTTAGAAATTTCTATGGCTTGGACACTAAGGGGGGTAAAACTGCCGCTGAAATGGAATAAAGTTGGATAGAACAATGAACAATGATATTTTTACCAACTCGAATAAGTCAGGAAAAGCATATTAAATGGAAGTAAGCTTCATCAGGTTATGATATTTCCAATTTTGTGTCTCATCCCCATGGTATCACTTTATGAATTCCAAGAATAGCAATGTCTTTATTTACCTTGTAAGTGGATCGACAAAGGCGGCAATAATCACGGAGGAGAGCAGGGCGCAGATGAGGTAGATAGAGGCCATTGTGTAGATCTTGGACAGGGGAGGTGCATCCAGATTAGTGGAGTTGCTGGCTGCCTGTTCGTGAGGGCAGTAGTTAACTCCACAGGACAACAGGGCCTCCTCGTTGATCTCGTCACGTTCTTCAACACCATGCGATAGAACTGTCAGAGAGAAAGATGGAAAATTGTCACCTGAAGTTAGACTTCAATAGTATTGAAACTCAATCTTAGGCGGCTTAGCTGGTGATTTAGAAGGTGCTGGCAAGAGCTAAGTGGTGAACCTTGAGATTCCAGTGGGTCTGTTCAGTCTAACACTGGCTGGAACGAAGTCCCCAGAAATAATGCATTTTAATTCAAGTTCTAGCTATTGGCTACTGCCTGTCCCTGCCAAATCACCGCCTATGTGGGTACACCCTTTTGGGTAAAACTTAACACAAAAGTACTTTAGCCAGAAAGTGGTACATTGGCAAATACCAGCTCACTCTAGACAAAATAGTACTGGGTTAATGGCCCCACTAAGTAGGATAGGGAAGTTGGTTAAAAGAAAGCAAGGGCTTATACCATTAAACAGCCCATGTTTAGTAGATACCTCAAGTGTTTGGCTTGGCTGATTAAGGTATCAACACCAGTTGAGCGTGAAATTTAGAACTGAGCTAACGGCCCGGCTAAGTAGGATGGGGGAAGTTGTTTAAAAGAAAGCAGAGGCATATAACATTAAACAGTCCATGTTTAGTAGATACCTCAAGTGTTTGGCTTGGCTGATCAAGGTGGGAACACTGGTTTAGAATGAAATTCAGAACTGAGCTTATGGCCCGGCTAAGTAGGATGGGAAAGTTGTTTAAAAGAAAGCAAAGGCATATAACATTAAACAGTCCATGTTTAGTAGATACCTCAAGTGTTTGGCTTGGCTGATTAAGGTGGGAATACTGGTTTAGCATGAAATAGGAAATGTTACCAACTCACCTAGGGTGGGACAAAGCCAGTTCTATGACCTACCAGAGTGAGAGGGGATTACTGGTAGAAACGTAAAAGGGAAAGGGAAAAAAACTTGTTCAGTAGCCACTGATAAGAGTTGAAAATCTTACAAAATATTAATAAAGTGCAATTATTTTATTTTGACTGCTTTTAGGTGACTTACATTCATTAAAAATTTATGACATTTATGAACTACAAATCGAATGGATTTAGATAACAGAATCTTTATATTAACCAGTTTACAAGTTTTTAGGTAGACCAGTGATTATTTTCTTAACTTATAATTTTTATTATTTACTTTCTTGAAATTTGATAATACACTTTATTTTCAAATTCATGATCTCGATTCTCCTGAAAATCTAGGCCAGAAACAAAATATTTTTAGTAATACAGGACAGGATTAGAAATAAAACTATAGGAGAGATTACTCGAGTGCCATATGTGCTCTCCGCACTCCCCGAGAGAGATTAGTTCACCAAACTTTCAATTGGGCTACACAAAGCACTAGAAGAGTTGGAAGACCTAGGCTTACATGGCTGAGGAGATGATGAATGGAGATGTATTGATTTGAAAGCTCATGATAGAGACGACTGGCGAAATCTAACAGAGGTCCTTTGCGTCAATAGGCGTAGGAGATGATGATGTATATATATATATATATATATACGCATATACAGTATGTATATATATACACATACAAATATATATATATAAATATATATACAGTATATATGTATAATATATATATATATATATATATATTATAATTTATATATACATACAGTATATATATATATATATATATGTGTGTGTGTGTGTGTGTGTGTGTGTATACTCTCTTACCTGAGGAAGAGATGAGGTTACCCCACACCTGAGTCGACTGGAAAAACAAGAAGAAAATTCCGAAGAACCGAACGATAACGACTTCGGCATTTTCTCCAACCAGTTCCGCATATTTCGTTCCCACCTGAAAGACAACAACAGAGAAATTCATTTAAAAGGCGACGAAGATGAATTTTTTGAAACATTTAAATAACAATTGTTAATTTTGATGGTTTTTAATTTCAAGATTATTAGTTTTTTTTTCCTCCTTTGTTTAAAAACTTGTTGGCATCATTATATTCGGTAATATTTCGGTAGTGTCCCACCCAGGGCCATTACTGCTTGTCAGTACATGGGAGCTTCTCTCTCTCTCTCTCTCTCTCTCTCTCTCTCTCTCACGGTGGAGCAAAAACCATTAAATTTTAGTAAAAATTTACCAAAATTGTTTGCTCCGCCGTCCGCTCGCCTCGCTCGCGAAAAAAAGAAAAACAAGTTCCTATTTACTGGCAAGAAGTAATGGCTGGGTGGGACTCTACCGAAAGATTACCGACAAATTCGTTTATATTATCTTATATCCTTTCAGTGATTAATAACTGACATTCTAAAGAGCGGGTTTTATAATTATTGTGATTTGCATTGTAAGAAAATAGTAGTTAAAGTTGTCGTGACAATTATTTTTAAATTATATTAGTGTTTTACAAGAACGAAATTATATGATTATTATTATTATTATTATTATTATTATTACTGGCTAGGCTACAACCCTAGTTAGAAAAGCAGGATGTTATAAGCCCAAGGCCTCCAACAGGGGAAAATAGCCCAGTGAGGAAAGGAAATGAGGAAATAGATAAACTATATGAGAAGCACCGAACAAGTAAAATAAAATATTCTTAAAATATTTTAATTGTTTATTACTTATATAGTTTATTTATTTATTTTCTTTCCCCCTTGGGCTATTTTTGTCTGTTGGAGTCCTTGGCCTTGTAGCATTCTGATTTTTCAATTAGGGTTATAGCTTAGCTAATAATAATAATAATAATAATAATAATAATAATAATAATAATAATATATCTCTTTATTTTTCCATGTTGCAGTCCTTGGGCTTATAACATCCTGCTTTTGCAGCTAGGGTTGTAGTTTAACTAATAATAATAATAATAATAATAATGATAATGTCTCCCTTTATTTTTCCTTGTAGGAGCCTTGGGTTTATAACATCCTGCTTTTCCAACTAGGGTTGTAACTTAACTAATAATAATAATAATAATAATGATAATATCTCCCTTTATTTTTCCTTGTTGGAGCCCTTGGGTTTATAACATCCTGCTTTCCCAACTAGGGTTGTAACTTAACTAATAATAATAATAATAATAATAACACCCTTTGTTTTTCCCTGTTGGAGTCCTTGGGCTTATAACATCCTGCTTTTTCAGGTAGGGTTGTAGCTTAACTACTACTACTACTACTACTAATAATAATAATAATAATAATATCTCCCTTTATTTTTCCTTGTTGGAGCCCTTGGGTTAATAACATCCTGCTCTTCCAACTAGGGTTGTAACTTAACTAATAATAATAATTATAACACCCTTTGTTTTTCCCTGTTGGAGTCCTTGGGCTTATAACATCCTACTTTTACAGCTAGGGTTGTAACTTACCTACTACTACTACTACTACTACTACTACTAATAATAATAATAATAACAATAAACACCTCCCTCACCTGTGTCAAGTAAGTACATTTAGCCGACCACATAGGAGCGGCCCCTAGACCGAGGATGATGGAGGTGGGAACAAGCGTCCAAACTCGCGGGTAAAACTGGGCCGCTATGTAGGTTGAGTATCCCAACATGGACATGGCCAGCGTCCACTTGGCTTTGAATTTCTTGATCATCCATGTGGGGACGAAGGCGCAGGATATCACCAGCGCCGCGTAAAGGGTTGATAGGGCTGTGGTGCCCTGGACTCTTTAGGAGGATGTGGAAGAATGTTAGATTTGAAGTGTATATCGGAAGGTGGTCCCTTTTGCATGCTGGTTTCAATTGGAGATTATAGATGCTTCAGTGGTATTTATCTTGCAATTGAGCTTCTCAATCGGTCTATTTTTCCTCCTTTAGTAGAAGAAAAATTAGAGCAATTGAGCTTCTCAATCGGTCTAATTTTTCTTATCTCAAAAGACGAAAAATTAGAGCAATTGAGCTTCTCAATCGGTCTAATCTTTCTTATCTCAAAAGACGAAAAATTAGAGCAATTGAGCTTCTCAATCGGTCTAAGTTTTCTTCCTTTGGTAGAAGGAAAATTAGAGCAATTGAGCTTCTCAGTCGGTCTAATTTTTCCTCCTTTGGTAGAAGGAAAATTAGAGCAACTGAGCTTCTCAATCGGTCTAATTTTTCCTCCTTTAGTAGAAGGAAAATTAGAGCAACTGAGCTTCTCAATCGGTCTAATTTTTCCTCCTTTAGTAGAAGGAAAATTAGAGCAACTGAGCTTCTCAATCGGTCTAATTTTTCCTCCTTTAGTAGAAGGAAAATTAGAGCAACTGAGCTTCTCAATCGGTCTAATTTTTCCTCCTTTGGTAGAAGGAAAATTAGAGCAATTGAGCTTCTCAATCGGTCTAATTTTTCTTATTTCAAAAGACGAAAAATTAGAGCAATTGAGCTTCTCAGTGTCTAATTTTTCCTTCTTTGGTAGAAGGAAAATTAGAGCAATTGAGCTTCTCAATAGGTCTATCTTTCCTCTATTGTGAGAAGGAAAATTAGAGCAACTGAAATTCTCAATCGGTCGAATTTTTCTTATCTCAAAGGAGGAAAAGTTAGACCAATTGAGCTTCTCAATCTGTCTATTTTTCCTGTTTTGGGAGAAGGACAATTAGACCGATTGAGAAGCTCAGTTGCTCTAATTATCCTTCTCCCGAAAGAAGAAAAAATAGAGCGATTGAGAAGCTCAATTACTCTAATTTTTCCTCTTTTGTGTTAAGTAAAATTAGACCGACTGAGAAGCTCAGTTGCTCTCATTTTTTCTCTTTTGAGATAAGAAAAATTAGACCGATTGGGCTTCTCAATCGGTCTAATTTTTCTTCTCTCAAAAGAGGAAAAATTAGACCGATTGAGAAGTTCAATTGCAAGATAAATGCCATAAAGGCAGCTGTAATCTTCAATGAAAATGGATTTGAAGTAAATTACATTTTAAAGAATTGTATATAGGATGCATATAATAGTGTTAGGAATATCTCTCTCTCTCTCTCTCTCTCTCTCTCTCTCTCTCTCTCTCTCAAACAACTTATAATTATGTTTTGGTAGTGATTCTAGTACAGGTTTGAGAGAAAGGTGTGCTCACCCATGTTAATGCTTCGAGATAGGAGACACTGCTCTCTCTCTCTCTCTCTCTCTCTCTCTCTCTCTCTCTCTCTCTCTCTCCAGACTTACTTATTAATGGACGACTGCAGATTGGCCATGGAGTTGAAGCTGGTGAAGAGAAACATGAATGCGAAGGATATCACGAAGACGTTCTTTAACATTCGATATTTCTCCATCCGTTCCTCCTTAGTCAGCGTTTTTGGAGGAACATCACCGGAAGTAGGCGGGGCAACGTCGTCTGTTTTACGTGAGACTAACATAAAAAAAAAAAACTATTTAGATTCTCCGTATTTAAATGAGATTAAATATCATAAAAAGATTCACAAAATTACACTCTACATTAAAGTGGGTTTTACTTCGCACGTACGTAAACAACAGAATTTGAAGTATCGTGCAATTATAAGGTAGAATTATCTTACCTTGCTTCTCGTCATCGCCTACAAATGCGAGGTTGTTCTGTCCTTTCTCCTTTTCCGAAACACTCATTTTGGTTCACGTCTCTTGAAATAAAATGAGACAGGGTTAGTTTTAGGGTAATATATATGGCGTTTGTTTTAATAGTATTATTTTCCAAAGAATTGAATACCTTTATATATATATATATATATATATATATATTGTGTGCGTCTTGTGTGTTGATGTATTGTACGTATAGCCTATGCTACTGAATTCACTTTATACATTAAATTGCAGTAAAGGTGAAAGTGTATAGAAGAGAGAGAGAGAGAGAGAGAGAGAGAGAGAGAGAGAGAACTAAAGTGAATGAGAGAGAGAGAGAGAGAGAGAGAGAACTAAAGTGAATGAGAGAGAGAGAGAGAGAGAGAGAGGAGAGAGAGAGAGAACTAAAGTGAATAAGAGAGAGAGAGAGAGAACTAAAGTGAATGAGAGAGAGAGAGAGAGAGAGAGAACTAAAGTGAATGAGAGAGAGAGAGAGAGAGAGAGAGAGAGAGAGATAGAACTAAAGTGAATGAGAGAGAGAGAGAGAGAGAGAGAGAGAGAGACATAGAACTAAAGTGAATGAGAGAGAGAGAGAACTAAAGTGAAATGAGAGAGAGAGAGAGAGAGAGAGAGAGAGAGAGAACTAAAGTGAATGAGAGAGAGAGAGAGAGAGAGAGAGAACTAAAGTGAATGAGAGAGAGAGAGAGAGAGAAAGAGAGAGAGAGAGAGAGAGAGAGAGAGAGAGAGAGAACTAAAGTGAATGAGAGAGAGAGAAAGAGAGAGAGAGAGCACAGTAGGCATAGAACTACAGTAAAGTGAATGAGAGAGAGAGAGAGAGAGAGAGAGAGAGAGAGAGAGAAAGAGAGTACATTAGACAAAACTATAGTAAAAGTGAAAGTGTGTAAGAGAGAGAGAGAGAGAGTACTTGAGACATCAAACTACAGTAAAGTGAGAGAGAGAGAGAGAGAGAGAGAGAGAGAGAGAGAGAGAGAGTACATTAGACAAAACTATAGGAAAAGTGAAAGTGTGTAAGAGAGAGAGAGTACGTTAGACATCAAACTACAGTAAAGTGAGAGAGAGAGAGAGAGAGAGAGAGAGAGAGAGAGAGAGAGTACATTAGACAAAACTATAGGAAAAGTGAAAGTGTGTAAGAGAGAGAGAGTACGTTAGACATCAAACTACAGTAAAGTGAGAGAGAGAGAGAGAGAGAGAGAGAGAGAGAGAGAGAAGTGAAAGTCAGTTGAAATTTTGGCATTCATCATCTCACACCTCAGCAAATCTGTTGACCTTCAGGTATGCGAGGAAAGTGGGTATTCCCCTCTAAGAAAAAATTGCATGACTTGCACATTGTTAGTGTGTTTGACACTTTTTCTGTTGTTCTTGCTATTTCTGTTAATAAATGATAATGTTGTTGTTGTTGTTTTTTACTGTTTTTGCTGTTTCATGGCACAGCAACTTTGCATTTGTTGTTGTTTCTGTTTATAAATGTTAATTTTTCTTTGTTTTTGGTGTTTCATGGCACAGCAACTTTGCATTGGTTATTGTTTCTGTAGATAAATGTTAATTTTTCTTCGTTTTTTGCTGGTTCATTGAACAGCAACTTTGCATTTGTTGTTGTTTCTGTAGATAAATGTTAATTTTTCTTTGTTTTTTGCTGGTTCATTGAACAGCAACTTTGCATTTGTTGTTGTTTCTGTTATTAAATGTTAATTTTTCTTTGTTTTTTTGCTGGTTCATTGAACAGCAACTTTGCATTTATAATTGTTTCTGTTATTAAATGTTATTTTTTCGTTGTTTTTGCTGTTCCATGGCACACTTTGCAATTGTTATTGCTTCTGTTAATGAATGTTAATTTTTCGTTGTTTTTGCTGTTTCATGGCACACCCACTTTGCATTTGTTATTGCTTCTGTTAATGAATGTTAATTTTTCGTTGTTTTTGCTGTTTCATGGCACACCCACTTTGCATTGGTTGTTGTTTCTGTTAATAAATGTTAATTTTTTCTTTGTTTTTTTTTGCTGTTCCATGGCACACCCACTTTACATTAGTTATTGTTTGTCAATAATCTATATTAACATTTATCCTGACGATGTTTGTCTACAGTATTTATTTTTTTATCTCAGCCCTTTCGAAATATCTAATTTTTTTTTTTTTTGGGGGGGGGGGTGGGGGGGGTGGGG
>NC_090730.1:3860336-3862836 GCF_036898095.1 Palaemon carinicauda | reverse complement strand
TTGTGTTTTGAATTAAAATATATTGAAGATTTTTGTATCAAAATTAGATATTGTTATAGATATAATCTAATATGTCCAAACATTGATTTTGAATAATCTATTAAGAAAATATAGTAGAAAATGCCCATCTAATAAAAAAAGCGATAGATGAATTAAAAGTGTACATGGACTCTGGAGTCTGGAGTACTCAACGTCTTATTAGTTATTTACAACAACAAAAATCTAAGTTAACGATACTTTAGCATTTCAATAAATTCAATAAATCAATGCATTCCGTAGTAATATATAAATTAAGATTCTAATACTTGAAAGCAAGAATCATACTAAATAAAAACAAGAAACTAATAGCCTTCAAATCTCGATTTCTTTAAAAAACGTTCTAAAATCCCGTTTTCATCGGAGCCCGTTTTCTATAAACCCGATGTCCTTAGCATCCTTTACTATAAGCGACAACACTTCCGTTGTTTGTTTTGACCCGGGTGGTGCTCACGAGTGAATTTCCTTGGCCTTACCAGCAGGACTGGTGAAAGGACTTCGTCCAGATGCTCTTGTATTATAAATTCGACTAACAGGCTGAGGAATCTTGATAATTGTATTGAACTTAGGTTAGTGGAGTTTAGTTCTACAATTGCAAGCTGGTTATGTTTTTCCTTAATTTCTTTAGTGGTTGTTTGCTGTTTTGCTAATAGTTTTTATTACAACTTTTTGAATATGTTTACTAGTCTTTGTGTATATTTAGTTTTTGTGTATGTATTTGCATGCTTTGTTATGCGCGGTTATGCATAATTTCAAAATTTTGATTAAGATCCAGCCTTGGATTTTTTTAGTTATGATCATTTCAAAATTTTGATAAAGATCCAGCCCTTTATTTTTTGCTATTTCCGTTTTAAGGTATGAAGAGATTTATTATCTACCAATAAACAAGAATCCTTTTAAGATTTGTTCAAAGATTTAATTAACTGAATATCAAACATTTCGGTTTGATCATTTCAAAATTTTGATAAAGATCCAGCCCTTTATTCTATGATATTCGTTTTATAAGGCGACAAGGAATGAGGATATTTCTTATCTACCAATAAACAAGAATCCTTTAAAATTTGTTCATAGATTTTATTGATTGAATATCAATCATTTCGGGTTTGATCATTTCAAAATTTTGATAAATACCAAGCCATGGATTTTTTAGTTATGCTTTTTCTTTTAAGGGGACAGTGGCATAAGAGATTTATTGTTTATAAATAAAAAAAAATCCTTTAAGATTTGTTCATAGATTTTATTGACTGAATATCAAACATTTGGGTTTATGATTTATTATATAATGATTCTTCCAGCAGGGAAGAAGCAGTAGAACTTCAAAGTTTAAAGTTGCAGCAAATGATTTTATGTTGAACAGGCTGACATAAGTCTTTTTATAGTTTATATGACATATCTGTTTTTGACGCTGTTATTGTTTACAGAATGATTTATTGTTAATTTGTTCTCATCATTTATTTATTTCCTTATTTCCTTTCCTCACTGGGCTCTTTTTCCTTGTTGGAGCCCTTGGGCTTATAGCATCTTGCTTTTCCAACTAGGGTTGTAGCTTGGCTAGTAATAATGATAATGATAATTGTCCCAAATTGAGGATGGCAGGGTTCATAGATAGTTGCACATAGAGATGTTAAGAAGAATCATATGGTCACGTGACTTGGAATTGAAAAGCCAACTGTATTTTAAGACTTGGGGCAGTAAGCGAAAGAGAAACTTACTTTCTCGTCACAAGATAAACTTGAAATTGTAAAGATAACTGTAATTCTAAGATTTTTGCAGTAAGCGAAAGAGAAACTTACTTTCTTGTCACAAGATAGACTTGAAATTGTAAAGATAACTGTAATTGTAAGACTTTGGCAATAAACGAAAGAGAAACTTACTTTCTTAACAAGCGAATAACACGTAATTATCGAGAGATCCATCATGCGTGAATTTTACCACGACTCGACTCTAAGAAATCTTTTGCTTATTTTATATTTGCTCAAATGATTCGTTATCCGAGATATATATCAGAGTCTTTCGGCAATCTTATCTTTTTATTATAGTAGTTTTCTTTATGATAATAATTAAGTGTCCAGGAAACTGGTGATATTATTATTATCATTATTATTATTATTATTATTATTATTATTATTATTATTATTATTATTATTATTATTTTTATTTTTGATTTTTCCCTATTGAAGCCCTTGGGCTTATAGCATCTTGCTTTACCAACTAGGGTTGTAGCTTGGCTAATAATAATAATAATAATAATAATAATATTACTTGCTAAGTGACAACCCTAGTTGGAAAAGCAGGATGCTATAAGCCCCGGGGCTCCAACAGGGAAAATAGCCCAGTAAGGAAAGGAAACAAGGAAAAATAAAACATTTTTAAGAACAAAAACAACACCAAAATAAATATTTCTTATATAAACTACAAAATTTGACAAAAACAAGAGGAAGAGAAATAAGATAGAATAGTGTAC
>NC_090730.1:3832836-3845336 GCF_036898095.1 Palaemon carinicauda | reverse complement strand
ATTGAATTATAAGCTCAAGATAAAGACGACTGGCGAAATCTAACTGAGGCCCTTTGCGTTAATAGGGGTATGAGATGATGAATGGAGAAGTAGTGATTTCAAAGCTCAAGTTAGAGAGACCGGGAAAATCTAACCGAGGCCCTTTGCGTCAAAAGGCGTAGGAGGAGATGAAGAATGGAGAAGTATTGAATTAAAAGCTCAAGGTAGAGACGACTGGCGAAATCTAACCGAGGCCCTTTGCGTCAAAAGGCGTAGGAGGAGATGAAGAATGGAGAAGTATTGAATTAAAAGCTCAAGGTAGAGACGACTGGCGAAATCTAACCGAGGCCCTTTGCGTCAAAAGGCGTAGGAGGAGATGATGAATGGAGAAGTATTGAATTAAAAGCTCAAGGTAGAGACGACTGGCGAAATCTAACCGAGGCCCTTTGCGTCAAAAGGCGTAGGAGGAGATGATGAATGGAGAAGTATTGAATTAAAAGCTCAAGGTAGAGACGACTGGCGAAATCTAACCGAGGCCCTTTGCGTCAAAAGGCGTAGGAGGAGATGATGAATGGAGAAGTATTGAATTAAAAGCTCAAGGTAGAGACGACTGGCGAAATCTAACCGAGGCCCTTTGCGTCAAAAGGCGTAGGAGGAGATGATGAATGGAGAAGTATTGAATTAAAAGCTGAAGGTAGAGACGCCTGGCGAAATATAACTGAGGCCCTTTTCATCAATAGGCGTAAGAGGAGATGATGAATGGAGTAGTATTGAATTACAAGATAGAGACGACTGGCGAAATCTACCCGAGGCCTTTTTCGTCAATAGGCGTAGGAGATGATGATGATAATGACTTTACAAGCAATCATAGTTACAAACACGTAAACAGCATGCAAAAGCACTAATGAAACGGGCTTATGCTTCCATTCTTGCTGGGGTAAGAATGTGCTCAGAATAAAAATGAGTATCATCTTTTGCCCCTGACCGTCAACAGAGTATGTTGTTGTTTGTTTGCAGAGAATTTGGGCAATTGTACTTAGATTGCAGTTTGCTTGTATGCCTGTTTATATATGTATAAACTATATGTAGGATTTTATTGCAATGAAAATTATACACGCGGTTGTATTTCATAAATGTGACTGTTGCATAACTTACTTGATACATACAAAGGTTTGATATACCTATTAAAATTAATTTTACAGGTCTAACTGTAACTAACTAATAGCTTTCAACTACTTAATTTCTTTAATTATTAACTGTAGTACCATACTTATTTGGATGCGAAATATTGATATATTTATATGAATTTTAATGTCTTTACTTTGAACTGTATATATATATATATATATATATATACGTATATATATATACGTATATATATATATATATATATATATACTGTACCCGCCAAACTCGGTTGAATCCCTCGTCAGGCTGGGAGGAGCGTAGAGAGGAAAGGGGACCCTTTTTTTTATTTGTTCAATGTCGACTAACCCCCAAAATTGGGCGAAGTGCCTTGGTATATATATATATATATATATATATATATATATATATATATCTTGTTCAGTCATATAGTAAATCTGCCAATACCTCCATAGTTCGAGGATATTCAGCCATTTACAGTAATTCTGCTTCTTGATTAGAAACTAGTAAAAACACTTCTATGACTTTTTGTTGTCCTTTCTGACTGCGATGGTCGAGGTCAAGGCTTCAAAAGATTGATGTAACAATGGTTGTAACTTACATTATTTTGTCTTCGTTTCCTTTTACCTTGCGCTCTCTCTCTCTCTCTCTCTCTCTCTCTCTCTCTCTCTCTCTCTCTCTCTCTCTCCCAATTAACAGAGAAACAGTAAACAATGAGACTCCCTTAAGCCATAAATATTCTCTTCAACATTACACTAAAACTCCTCTCTCTCTCTCTCTCTCTCTCTCTCTCTCTCTCTCTCTCTCTCTCTCTCTCTCTCCAAATCAACAGAGAAACAGTAAACAAACAAACTAATACGATTCCCTTAAGTCACAAATATTCTCTTCAACTTAGCACTAAAACTACTCTCTCTCTCTCTCTCTCTCTCTCTCTCTCTCTCTCTCTCTCTCCAAATGAACAGAGAAACGGTAAATAATGAGACTCCCTTAAGCCATAAATATTCTCTCCAACTTAGCATTAAACCCCTCCCCCCTCTCTCTCTCTCTCTCTCTCTCTCTCTCTCTCTCTCTCTCTCTCTCTCTCTCTCCAAATCAACAGAGAAACAGTAAACAATACGATTCCCTTAGGCCGTAATTCTCTTCAACTTACCACTAAAACGCCCCTGGCAACCGCGATGAAGCGTAACCATGACCTTGAAAAAAAACTACAGCTATAGCTTCCCAAGCAGAATTCTATCTACGACGCTCATGACACTGGCATCATAATGCCCTTGTCTATCATAGAGCTATTGAAACACGAAGGAAATGGAAGAATTCCAAAGCTTATAAACATAGAAAGTGTTTCTGAGATGGAGCAGTGAAATCTCATAGTGGAAAAAAGTTCGGGGAGCCGTTGAAGAGACAATACACCCCTATGCAAGAATCGAGTGCCTTCAAGTGCTTCCGCCGTTTGTTCGTACAGATCTCTATGCTAAAAATAAAACCGTGACGATAAATGTTAATAGAAAAGTCCTTGGGTGGAAATAAGGGTTTTGGAGTTCCTACAGGAAATAAAAAACGAAAATAAACGTCTGGCCTTGGTTTAAAAGGAAGGGAGGCAATTTCCTACATTTTATTTAAGAAGGGGAGCTGGTATTTCTCGGTTGTTAACTTTTAACCCTCTTTAATAGTATAGATGTAGAAGAGAATCCGTTATAGGACTGAGAAAAGGGAAAGGGGAGGGGGGGGGGGGCGGGTTAACGTGAGGAATAATAACATAGTACCTTATATCAATTTGGAGTAGGTCTAGGTTTAGTCGATCTTTTTGTTGTCACTTCTTCTCTTTGTTGCTATACACTTAATGAGAGAATTCCTGGATCTTTATTTAATAGTTTAATAGAGTTATTTCAGTATATATATATATATATATATATATATATATATATTAATAGCTAAGCTACAACCCTAGTTGGAAAAGCAGGATGCTATAAGCCCAGAGGCTCCAACAGGGAAAATAGCCTAGCGAGGAGAGGAAACAAGGAAAGATAAAATATCTTAAGAACAGTAACAACATTAATATGTTTGTATATATAACATATATATATATATGTATATATATATATATATATATATATATAGATAGATATATTTATATATAGATATATTTATACATACATATATATATATATATATATATAAGTATATATATATATATATATATATAATTGTGTGTAAAATCAACCAAGAATTAATTAAAACATATTAGTTGTGACTCAAACCTCTGTAAAACTAGAACGATATAAATCAAATAGCTTTATCACTATAAAATTATACCATTCATGGCTTTTTTTTTTTTTTTATAAAAAACAAGTCTAGCCAAACCGCAAAAGTCCTCATTTACCTTAAAATCCGTTATTCCAAATATTCTTTTTTCTTATGACGTATAACATCAGTTCTATAAGTTTAATTTATTAATTTATCTCATATTCAAATATAGGCCTAAGTCTAGTTAATCTACGAAAAGTCCCCATTCACATGAAAAACAATTAAGAATTTCAAATATTAGTTTTTCTTATGGCGTAGTATAACATCAGTTCTATATAGTTCACTCTAATTTATTGATTTATCTTAAGTTTTCATTAGTTTTATGGTCATGGAATTCCCTTCCCATCTGCCTCCAGTTGAAAACATCTAGAGGAATTGTTTATCACATCACGTGGGCCGCTACAGTTGCCATCTTGCAATCCAGGATTGTTTAACAACAAACCTGTTTTAAGTAACTCAATGCGCTATTTAGTTTGCTCCATATATTATTAAGTACGCGTTTGTAATCTTAGACCTTGTAACCAGTTTGTGCGCATGCGTGGAAGCCTGTATTCTTTTGTTTACCGTTTCACGATGTTTACTTCCGCATAGGATGTGATTGTTGAATTTGGGATAAGTAGCATGGCGTTGGGGTTCGTAAGGCCATTCAACGCTCAATTGTGTGTCTCTCTCTCTCTCTCTCTCTCTCTCTCTCTCTCTCTCTCTCTGTATATATATATATATATATATATATATATATATATATATATATATAATAAGGATATTATTATTATTATTATTATTATTATTATTATTATTATTATTATTATACACCCGAAAGACAAAATATGGCTTTCAAGAAGAAACTTATTACTTTCTTGTTCTTAAAGTGCTTCGATAATGTGAATTCGACCATAAATACAAACTGTGCTACGTAAAATACTTAATACTAATTCTGCAGGTCCAGGAAAGCAGCTTTTAAAGTAAATTAAGTAAACTAGTAAAGTATTTAACCGGTAAAGGAAATTCATAAGGGGATAAGTTAAAAGTTCAAGGGTGTACTCGCTAGCCAATATGTTTATAATTTAAAAACATATTTAGATGAATAATGAAATGTGAAGTTGTGAATATATTTTGATTAAAATAATAAGGTAGATATATTATGGTGTATATACATTATTATTAATCGTAAACAAACTGTAAATGTATATTTCTAAATAAAAGATAAAAGAAGTTTGTTCCAGAGAAGATATGCTCACCATTGTTGATGCGCCGAGATCACAAAGACACGTCTCTCTCTCTCTCTCTCTCTCTCTCTCTCTCTCTCTCTCTCTCTCTAACAACTTGATAATTATGTGCAGTATTTAGTAGTGAATCTAGTGCAGTTTTCAGAGAAGTATATGCTCATCCACGTTTGATTCTTCGAGATAACAAAGCCTCTCTCTCTCTCTCTCTCTCTCTCTCTCTCTCTCTCTCTCTCTCTCTCTCTCTCTCTCAAACAACTTGATAATTATCCTTTAGTAGTGAGTCTAGTGCTGGTTCCAGAAAAGATATGCTCATCCACGTTTGATTCTTCGAGATAACAAAGCTCTCTCTCTCTCTCTCTCTCTCTCTCTCTCTCTCTCAAACAACTTGATAATTATCCTTTAGTAGTGAGTCTAGTGCTGGTTCCAGAAAAGATATGCTCATCCACGTTTGATTCTTCGAGATAACTAAGCCACTTTCTCTCTCTCTCTCTCTCTCTCTCTCTCTCTCTCTCTCTCTCTCTCTCTCTCTCAAACAACTTGATAATTATGCTCTAGTAGTGAGATATGCTCATCCACGTTTGACTCTTCGAGATAACTAAGCCACTCTCTCTCTCTCTCTCTCTCTCTCTCTCTCTCTCTCTCTCAAACAACTTGATAATTATCCTTTAGTAGTGAGTCTAGTGCTGGTTCCAGAAAAGATATGCTCATCCAAGTTTAATTCTTCGAAATAACTAAGCCACTCTCTCTCTCTCTCTCTCTCTCTCTCTCTCTCTCTCTCTCTCTCTCTCAAACAACTTGATAATTATGCTCTAGTAGTGAGTCTAGTGCTGGTTCCAGAAAAGATATGCTCACTAATGTTAATTTTTCGAGATAACTAAGCCACTCTCTCTCTCTCTCTCTCTCTCTCTCTCTCTCTCTCTCTCTCTCAAAATTATAATTATGTTTTGGTAGTGAGTCTAAGCGCAGCAAGTGGATACGTGATTGTGGAGGATGCAGTTAGTGAGGTTGAGAACGGGACTGTAATCCAAGGTCCTATATTGTGTTTAGACCGATAGATGGAAACGCCTAACATGTTGAAGATACCTCAAGGTATATTGGTGGCGTCGCAAAGTTTTGAGGTCACTGTAGTGACTTCCTGGAGAGGACTTAGAAAATGAGGGTTAGTAGACTTTTCAAAAGGACTTTTAAGGAGTAGTGTAGGCGATCCGTCAAAAATGATGGCCAAATCTTTAGGTAAGATATGCACGCACAAGCAACCCCCTCTCACCAGGGTATGACTACTCCCTCTCCCACTAAGAGAGAGAGAGAGAGAGAGAGAGAGAGAGAGAGAGAGAGAGAGAGAGAGAGAGAGCGGATATTATCATTATTAATAGCTAAGTTATAACCCTAGTTAGAAAAGCAAGATGCTGTAAGACCAGGGGCTCCAATAGGAAAAAATAGCCCAGTGAGGAACTCTTCTAGCGCCTTGTTGACCCAATATTGATTTATGAATATAAATTATGTCAGGTATGATGTTAATATTATCTCGTTTTTTAGTTAACCCTTTTTTTTTAATAATGTCTCGCCTAAGACGTTATACCGAGAAAGGTTGTGTTGCAAATAAACGGAATTTAGTAGCTGATAAATATTGTATATTCAGAAGTGCTCGGTTAATAAATGAAGAATTTTCTCAATTATACTCAAGGAATACAGTAATAATTGCTAAATGGGCATATTTTCATTTTACTTTATTTTAAGGGCTGCTTTTCTGTTCATACAATCAAATATAAACCAAGTTTGAAATCTCTGTGACAACAATGTCCAAACTTATGGTTGATTACGTGAATTTGACATTTGGCTTGACCATGACCTTTGACCTTCCAAAATATGATAATTTCCAGCTTTTTACACTACAGTTAATCCCTGCAAGTTTCATTACTCTACGATTAAAATTGTGGCCAGGAAACTGTTCACAAACAAATACACAAACAAACAAACACAAACAGGGGGGTAAAACATAACCTCCTTCCAACTTCGTTGGTGGAGATAATGATAAGTAAACCTATCAATAAACTTCATTTCCAGCTTTTTACACTACAGTTAATCCCTGCAAGTTTCATTACTCTACGATTAAAAGTGTGGCCAGGAAGCTGTTCACAAACAAACACACAAACACAAACAGGGGGTAAAACATAACCTCCTACCAACTTCGTAGGCAGAGATAATGATAAGAGAACCTAATAATTAACTTCCAGTGGCATTTGACCAACGCAGCACCCTTTAAGCCAGTTATGTAATTTTGCGAACTGGTATTAAAAACTTGTCATTAAACCAGTTCTCTCCTTTCAATTACTTACCTCAGATTGGGTAATTTTGGTGGATTTAAGGAAATTTCTATAGTAATGGTACTTATAATGTAATTCTAATGTAATGTATTTCATCAGATGATCTTTTGATTATAGAGTAACATTGTGTATCTAAAATTGAACTCTCAATTCTTTTACAATATAGAAAGCTTTTGTTATTCATGCTCAAATTGAGATCATTTCACGACTTTTTCTTAGTATTTAAAGTAATTTTCCTAAATCTGAGGTAATTTCTTGCGTTTTTCCTAGTATTTAAGGTAATTTTTCTAAATTTGAGGTAATTTCATAAGTTTTTCATAGTATTTAAGGTAATTTTCTTAAATTTTAGGTAATTTCATGAGTTTTTCATAGTATTTAAGGTAATTTTCTTAAATTTAAGGTAATTTCATGAGTTTTTCATAGTATTTAAGGTAATTTTCTTAAATTTAAGGTAATTTCATGAGTTTTTCATAGTATTTAAGGTAATTTTCTTAAATTTAAGGTAATTTCATGAGTTTCTCTTAATATATAAGGTAATTTGTCTAAATTTTACATAATTTCTGAGGTAATCCCTTGAACATCATGTAAGAGAGCCCTGTACTCAACACCTCGCCAGAATATCCAGACAGGTAAAAGGGGTTTGGCTTTTGGGGGTAGGGGATGAGAATCCACTCATCTAGCAACTGCAGGGGGGAAAAGGGATTTGAGGAGAAGGGGGAGTGGTTGCAAGTGCAGGGGACAGGGGAAGGGGGTTTGAGAAGGGGGGAGTTGGGCTAAGTTGTTTTTTCCTATAGTCAATTTCTTTTAGCGAGGCATATTTGCACCGACTCGTAACGGTGTCCTTTTAGCTCGGAAAAGTTTCCTGATCGCCGATTGGTTGGACAAGATCATTCTAACCAATCAGCGACCAGGAAACTTTTCCGAGCTAAAAGGGCACCGTTGCGAGTCGGTGCAAATCTGCCTCGCTAAAAGAAATGGACTATAGAGATGATGATAGTACACAAATCAACGATTGAAAAGATGCTTAATGCATAACACGTGAGAAAGAAATTATAGATTTTTTAACGATGATGAAGAAACAGATTAACAAATAAACGATATTTCTGTTCATAATATTTTCTCGAAGACAAAGCGCATTTTAGAAATTTTTTTTTTATTGTGTTTCACTAACATTGGCACTCTCTCTCTCTGTTTTCACTATAAATATCAGATAGAAAATTTAATATTTCAATAAAAATCATTATATATATATATATATATATATATATATATATATATATATATATATATATATGTATATATTCATATATATATGTATAAATATAATATATTTATATATTATATACATATAATATATATATATATATATATATATATATATATATATATATATATATATATATAATATATAGGCTATATATATACATATATATATTATATACATATAATGTATATAATATATATATATATATATATATATATATATAGAGAGAGAGAGAGAGAGAGAGAGAGAGAGAGAGAGAGAGAGAGAGAGAGAGAGAGAGAGAGAGTAAAGTATAATTCAATAAATATAACCAAACATTGATATTTTGCAAGATTCTATGCAATACATATCACGAATTCAAGTAATATCTTCCTCAAAAGAAGTTTTCTTCCTCAAAGAAACGACATCAAGAAATCAGGTTGACCTTAAAGGTCAAAGGCAATAATATTAAATTCGTAATACCAGTTCTACATGGGATTCGCTTCCAGGAAAATATAAATACACAATATATATATATATATATATATATATATATATATATATATATATATATATATATATATATATATATATACATGAGGCTTTTAAAGCAGCCAATACACAAGTATATAAAAAAATCAATTTACAACTTGACCTCCTGAATAGATACGAAAATAGACAGAGATTATCAGGACCCAAATGGGTCCAGGAGATTAGTAATATGAGCCTAATCACAGATTAGAAATCACTCAAATAAGGTAATCCTTACATGGTTGTCTACGAGGAAAGGGATCCAACAGGTTGCGACTTATTTACACCGTTGTCGAAGTCCTACTGAGAGCCCCAGGTGAGTTTAACGCTCACATATACACTTTCACTCCTCTGAATTAGGGGGGGGGGGGAGGGTTACCACTCAAACAGGCTCCGTCGTAACTATAAATGCAACAAAGGCTATTAATGCATTATTAAAACTATCTTGAAATATGAATAACAGTAAGCACATTATTTAATCAACGTACTTAATAATAGTAAAGAGTTTCATTATTATATATAAATAGTTATCGATAGAATTATGAGATGTTGCAGAGATCTGAAGGTGAGATGAGTTGCCGGTTTCCCATTTAAAGTGCATCGCTTCATCATGGAATTCTTATTGGTCATCACGGTCGCCTTGAGGTACCCCCAATGACCGTTAGCCCGAAGTTATTATTATTTATCTTTGACTTCCGTAATAATTTCTTTGTTATTACGGTTGCATCATTTTGTATGTATCATCTGGTCATTGATAATATGCTTGTTTGAAATATATAGCTGGAGGAAAAGTAAGAGAAATATGCTAAGATATTTTTTTCTGCTCATGGGTCTACAGTATGTTCAAGCCAAGAAATAGAGATAGAATAGATTTAACTATGGTACAAATAATTTCACAGACCATCCCACTGCCAATTGACTAAAAGGAAATATGAAAACTAAAAAAAAAAAAAAATGAAATAGGAAAATGACCATATGAACTGCAAGGTCAGAGCCTAGACCTTGTTTCAGAGGTCAGGACCATACGAAAAAGGCAAGGATAGCAAGGTCTTAGCAAGTATCAACGGCCAAATCTACTACCCGGTTCATTCTTATTTTGGTGCTACATCCGGTCCTCTCTCGATTGTCGTTTTTAATTGGTTTTCGTTGTTGTTTCAGCTTGAGCAAGACTTGTACAGTAGCACAGGCTAGGGCTCTGCATTTTCAGATCTACGTCTTTAACTTTTTTTTTCTTTTTCCTATTGTGATCAAATGTAAATTTAGTATCTCTGATTACCTGATGTTTGCCTGTAACCTTTGAAAGCACTAGCAGATATCTAAAATGGCCGATAGACATTTAAATAGAGTTGGGTAGACATTTCCGAACATGTCTAGCTAGTACTGCCTTTGTACTGGGCTGGGTTCTGCCTTCAATCTACGTCTTTCTTATCTTTTTCAATGTGACCGAACGTGGTACCTCAGATGACATTAAGTTTGTAGTAACATTTGGAAGCACTAGCAGAGGTTTAAAAGGACTGATAGCCATTTAGAAAGACTTGGATAGACATTTCCGAATATGTCTAGCTAGCACTGCCTGTTATGGGCTAGGCTCTGCCTTCACAAGATCTACGTCTTTCTTGTCTTTTTATTTTTAATGTGACCCGAACGTGTACCTCTTAAAATGGTCGATAGTGATTTGTAAAGAGCTTGATAAGTACCTACGAACAGGTTTAGTTAAATTGGAAAGAGAGATTTAGTTTTATTAAAAAAAGGAGTTCTGAAGAAATTTTGCGACACGCAGTCAAAACTGAGGTACAATCTGATGTTCAAAATAATGTTTATCAAAGATTCAGATGAAGATTTACAAAGAACTACACCATATCTAGATGAATGTAGTCAGATTTAGATAAAATCGCGGAGCAAATATAGACGGAGATTCAAACAGAGCAATCTGTCTAAACATATATTTAGATCGACTTGATTGATTAGTCCAATGGAGCAAATTTAGACGGAGATTCAAACAGAGCAATCTGTCTAAAAAATAATTAGTCCAAAGTTTTGTGGAATCGAAGATCATTGATGCCAAGATGTAGAAAGAACTGAAAGAAGAAATAGATGGAGGTCAAAGCAGAAATAGAGATGAATGTTTAAACTTTCAAACATGTTTAAGCAACTATATAAAGAAAATTTTGTATAAACAAAATAATCTTTGTACAGATGTTCAGGACATGTTTATTCAGAGGTCTAAATAGCCATTTTGTTGAATGCACAGTTAAGTAGAGGTTGTGGCAAATTATTATTATTATTATTATTATTATTATTATTGATAATTATTATTATTATTATTATTATTATTATTAATTATCATTGTTATTATTATTATTATTGTAGGTAGTAGGTTTGCCTGGGCACCAGCCGCCCGTTGAGATACTACCGCTAGAGAGTTATGGGGTCCTTTGACTGGCCAGACAGTACTACATATGACCCTTCTCTCTGGTTACGGTTCTTTCCCTTTGCCTACACAGACACCAAATAGTCTGGCCTATCCTTTACAGATTCTCCTCTGTCCTCATACACCTGACAACACTGTGATTACTAGACAATTCTTCTTCACCCAAGGGTTAACTACAGTACTGTAATTGTTCAGTGGCTACTTTCCTCTTGGTAAGGGTAGAAGAGACTCTTTAGCTATGGTAAGCAGCTCTTCTACGGGAAGGACACTCCAAAATCAATCCATTGTTCTCTAGTCTTGGGTAGTGCCATAGCCTCTGTACCATGGTCTTACACTGCCTTGGGTTAGAGTTCTCTTGCTTGAGGGTACACTCGGGCACACTTTTCTATCTAGTTCCTCTTCCTCTTGTTCTCTTAAAGTTTTTATTGTTTAAATAGGAAATATTTATTTGAATATTGTTACTATTCCTAAAATATTTTATTTTTCCTTATTTCCTTATTTCCTTTCCTCACTGGGCTATTTTCCCTGTTGGGTCTCCGGGGCTTATAGCATCCTGCTTTTCTAACTAGGATTGTAGCTAAGCATTTAATAATAATAAAAATATTATTATTATTATTATTGTTATTATTATTATTATTATTATTATTATTAGTAGTAGTAGTAGTAGTAGTAGTAGTAGTAGTAGTAAAAGGGTAAGCTGGGGCCGAGATTGACTTCAGAATGAGCTATCAATGGAATCTGTGCAATGTTTTATGAAAAGAAAATATCAGAGTTATTTAGATACAATTAGTGCTAAAAATGTTAGTGTGTATGAAAGTACAAGTCAGATATTTTGATATATTTTGAGTCTTTTGGGGATTTTTGGTCAGGTGTAAAGACTGGACTATAACAACTCGAGATATAAACAATGTATCATTGAAAAGTGGTAGGCTTAAAGGTCGCTCATGAATGGCAGAGGCAAGGAACAGGACAATGCCCTAGAGACTGGCTTTATATACATATGATCCACGGTCAAGCCCCCTCTCCACCCAATTTAAGACCAGGAAGCACCAGGCAATGGCAGAGGCAAGGGACAGGACAATGCCCTAGAGACTGGCTATATATACATATGATCAACGTTCAAGGCCCCTCTCCACCCAATTTAAGACCAGGAAGGACCAGGCAGTGGCTGATAATGACTCAGCAAGTAGATATATAGGTTCTCCCAAACTCCACATCCTTAGCTCACATGGATGGTGAGGTTGCAGACACTACAAGAAACTATCGAGCTTGAGCGGGATTCGATCTCCCATCCAGCAGAACGCCAGGCAGGGATG
>NC_090730.1:3787472-3824836 GCF_036898095.1 Palaemon carinicauda | reverse complement strand
TGTTTCGACGCTTTTTATCGGTCATCGATTGACCTCATACCAGTCGGCTACTATAGCCCCCAGGCCAGAGCGCCTGTATATAAGTGTTCATGCATGATTTTATTAGTGATCCTAGGCTAAGTTATGAAGATAGTGGCATTATTTTACAATACTTTCGACCGTGATGCAAATGTTTTTTTCGCCTTCAGGGACCATATAGGGGATAGGTTAGTTAGTGTCTCTTTCTAACCTAACCTACTTGTAGGACCCCTATATGCTTCCTTCATCCCCTGCCTTGGCATTCCCTCTAATTAGCCTTGATTCCCTTTCTGAGTAGAGGGATCAAGTGTCTAATGGAGTATTTATCGCCTCTCAGTCCTCCCTATGGGAATGAACCCCCCTTAGGGTTGCGTCCGAGAGTGAGGTTAGGCTAGCCCTACCTCTATGGCTAGGATTAGTCTATGACTATCCTGCGATAGCGATATGTCTTCTACCTTTCCTAGTTCAGGACTATTAGCCCTGCTCTAGGTTAGGTTAGGAAGGTTTCTCTGTTCCCTGCTGAAACTGTACCCATGCACCGTTTCAGCCGGTCTGCCTTATCTTAGGTTAGGGAGTGTCCTCCCTTTCCCTAGTGGCCGCTCTGGTACAGAAACCCTTCCTTGGAAGACTTCTCTCTACTCCCCTCCCCACCTATCTCTTGTATAGCCTAGCCTATGCTTAGGTTAGTCTATACCCATCTGTCCCCTGTCCTACAACTCCTCCTTAGGGTGGAGTAGTAGGGCTACCCGAGCTTCCATGTGCAGTCCGCTCTGGTACATATACCCTTCATAGTGTCCTATGGGGTTAGTCTCTAGATGTGTTCTGCATATGGGGGTCTCCCCTCTTTGGGTGTCCCCTAGCCCTCCCTTGGGCTACCTAGCTCCCGGTCCTCAGTGACCCCTGCTCCTGGATGATAGAGCCTGCCTCTATCATGGGTACACCCTCTCAGGGGGGGGATGTCCGGAGTCCATGACTGAACTTCCTTCATCCCTCCCCCCCTGTCTCTCTCACTATCCGGGTGCTGGTCTCTTGCCGCCTCCACTGTCGGCGATACCCGCCTCCTACCTTGGTGACTCTCCCTACCCTTGCCGCCAGCCCCCTGTGTGCCGGGGGACTGCCGACTGCCGCCGGCTCCTACCGGTGGCTCTCCTCCCTCCTAGCTTGTCGTCCGCTCGCCGGTTGGCCCTCGGAGTGCCGGCATCTACTGCCGGCAACCTGGTTCCGCTATAAACATCATTGTCCCAGTCACCAAACCGGCATCCTTCGACTGCCGGAGCCGCCGCTCCCCTGCCGGCGTGCCGCCGTCGTACCGGCGGCCGCCACCCTGGTATACCCTTGACTTAAATATTGTCTGTCTTAATGCCAGAAACTCTGCCGGAGCGACCTCCGGCATGCCGGCGGCTTGCCGGAAACCCCCGGAGGCGTCAAGAATACTTGCACCCCCTTCTTCTAGCTATCATATGATACTGATAGCCCTATACCGCAAACAGATGGGCTGTTTCCACTATTAAGATCAATACGTTGGTACTGTTCTGTTAGTGATCATGCTGTCTCTTTGCATTCTTCTAAATTCCAGCATGCTGCGTGCATCTTAGCACGGCTGGTTGCCGGAAGCAGTTACCTTAAAAGGAGGCCCTCTAGCCCCTAGCTTGGGACCGAATGATCTCGGTCCCAATCTTACCCTTGGTTTTTCCACGGAATTCCATTGCCCTATGGAACTCTAAGGAATACTATCCGGTGCCTTCGGTCTCTCGGATTATCCAAGGACAAAGCTTACGGTAACCAGCCGGGCGAGATGCATGGAGTATGTTCTCCTTTACTATTTCAATCTCTATGCATCACACCCTTCATTAAGTTAAAATTAATAATTAATATTAACTTAGTTTAAGAGCCATTCTTTTGACTCCCCCATACTCATTTTCTCTTTCTTCCACAGGAGGAGCAGATGAAGTGTGACTTCGCCTTCTGCGCTGTGAAACGCCCGCAGTTTTACGGGCATACGGCTTGCAGGACTCACGCCCCTTGTGCCGACAAGAAAGGGGATCTGAAGTTTTGGAATCCACTGAACTGTACGGTCTGCCAGGCTCACCTAGTTGACGCCTTCCATAACCCTCCCTCAGCGGAGGTCAGAGACATTTCTCGTGAAAAGCTACGCAAGTGGGTGCGTGGCTTCCAGAAAAATGCCACCGGACCTTACCTGGCCACCGAAGAATTGAGGTCACTCCTGTTCCCTAAGGCCTCCCCTGATTCAGTGGTACCCAAAGACGTGATTCCCACTGTCCAAATTACAGTGGAACCTGATGTTGTCATGGCTCAGTCCATGCACGAGTGCCGCCTGGATTCCGAAGATGACGAACAGATGTCGGATGTCTCGGAAGACACCGAGAAGACGCTTATGGCTCAAGGAGCCGAAGATGACGAAGACAAGGTGGAATACGCCGAGTCGGAGCAAGAGGTCGCTCCTCCTTCCATCCCCGCTCCTACTCCTACACCGACGGAAGTGTCTATTCCGTCTACCTCCTCGACCCCGGATCCCTCTTCTTCCACTCAAGAAATGATCCGACTGATTAGAGCCGTCATGGACGACAGGTTGAAGGAGAATCAGGAGTTCATCAGGTCCATGATGGGATCCAGAGAACCGAAGAGGATTTCGGTTAAGGATCTCCCCGCTTGCTCACATGCCAACCCGTGGAGGTATGCTGAGCATATGGTTATCGCGACCGGCAGGATCTTCGTCAGCGATAAGATCGGCACGGTCCCCTTGGAAGACGTGGAGTTCTTCCCAAACTTTGAGGCCTACCCGGACTGTTACGTCCGTCTGCGTTCTGAACCTGCCTCGAAGGAAGAGACCGAACCGAAGGAAGAGATAGTGTTCGATCTCGCAAAGGCCCAGGCTATGCTAACCACCACATTCAAGAGTAGGGGCTTTACCTGCTCTAAGCTTCCGGCCCTGAGCAAGAAGCACCCTACTTATGTCGCACCTGAAAGTGCGGTTCTTCCATTCCTGGAAAAGGCCTTAACTGCGTGCCTTAAAGCTGCGGAAGAGGGGAAAGCCTGCCCTGCACTGGAGGAGTGCAGACCCTTCTCCATAGTAACTCCCCCTGACGCTCGACACTGGAAGGATGTCCAGCATACTTTCGTCGTGGGAAAGCTAGATCCTGACGTCGCCGGACATCAGTTTAATGAAGACCTCCCTAAGCTCAATGATCACCTCCTTCGTCGGGAACAAGATACGAAGGAGAGGCTCGCAGCATCCTTATCTCATCAAGTCCAACTTGAAATTATGGCCTGTGACACCAGAGTACCAGACCACTACATGGTACTCTCCAAATCCCACATGATGACCGTGATGAAGGACTTGTACCACTTCATAAAGGCTCGGAGAGCCTGTCGTGAATTCGTGTTTGTAGGTGCCACCGTGAAACACGAACCCCGGAGGCTGATTTCCTCCAACATCTGGGGTAAACACCTCTTTCCTTCTGACCTCGTGAAGGAAATCACCGACAGAGCCGCCACGGAGAATAGGAACCTTCTCCACAAGTGGGGCATGTCCAGGAAAAGGAAACCCTCTCAGGACGACGGACCTCAACCTAAGAGGAAA
Organism: Palaemon carinicauda; assembly: GCF_036898095.1. NCBI lineage: Eukaryota > Metazoa > Arthropoda > Malacostraca > Decapoda > Palaemonidae > Palaemon > Palaemon carinicauda. The sequence goes on along the minus strand of NC_090730.1, from coordinate 3,821,217 downwards.
TCCCAAAAACAGAAACCCCAGCAACGTCAACAAAGATGTCAGTTTCCGGGACCCCGCTACCTCCCAAGTGGTTGCCCAGCCACAACAGACCTTTCAATTGGTCCCCCAACCGGTGTTGTCACAGTCACCGGTCTTCACCCCTGCTTTCGAGCAACAGTCAACTACCTTTCGTCCCAAAGGTAGAGGCTCATACAGAGGTGCAAGCAAAGACGCTTCTCGCCGTCCCTCCAGAGGCAGAGGAGGAAAGGGAGCTAGCGGCCGAGGCAGCAAGCCCTCGGGACACCAGAAGCAATGAAGTGCTTCCGGTGGGAGGAAGACTCCGCCAATTCCAGGATCGTTGGACCTTCGATCCCTGGGCACACAGCATCGTCAAGAAGGGTCTAGGCTGGAGTTGGACTCAACCACCCCCAATCTTCCAGCAATTCTTCCAACAATCAACCCCTCTTCTGGAAGAATATGTCCTAGATCTCTTGAACAAGAAGGTGATAAGGAAGGTAAAGTCCACCAGGTTCCAAGGGAGACTGTTTTGTGTCCCCAAGAAAGACTCAGACAAACTCAGAGTCATTCTGGACTTATCCCCCCTCAACAAGTTCATAGCGAACGACAAGTTCAAGATGCTGACTCTTCAACAGATAAGGACCCTTCTGCCTCGAGGTTCCTACACGGTCTCCATAGACCTGGCGGATGCCTACTGGCACGTTCCAATGAACCATCACACTTCCTCCTACCTAGGATTTCGACTCCAAAGGAAAAGCTACGCCTTCCGGGCCATGCCCTTCGGCCTCAACGTGGCCCCTCGGATCTTCACAAAACTGGCGGATGCCATAGTACAACAGCTCCGCCTACGAAACGTCCAGGTGATGGCCTACCTCGACGACTGGCTAGTCTGGGCTCCATCGCCCGAAGATTGTGTAAAATCTTGCAACAAAGTCACCCAGTACCTAGAACACCTGGGATTCAAGATCAACGAAAAAAAAAATCTCGCCTCTCTCCAGCTCAGAAGTTCCAGTGGTTGGGAATCCACTGGAACCTTCAGTCACACCGCCTTTCCATCCCCCAGAAGAAAAGGAAGGAAATAGCAGGGTCTGTCAAGCGACTGCTGAAATCCAAACGCATTTCAAGACGCCAGCAGGAACGAGTTCTAGGCTCTCTACAGTTCGCCTCAGTGACAAACCCAGTGCTTCGCGCACAGCTAAAGGATGCCGCGGGAGTCTGGAGACGTTCGGCATCCATCGCTCGAAGAGACCTCAAGAGACGGCTTCCAAACAGACTGCGACTTCTCCTAAAGCCGTGGTCAGAAGCAAAGGCCCTGAAAAGGTCCATTCCTCTCCAACACCCTCCTCCATCACTCAACATCCACACGGACGCTTCGCTGGAGGGTTGGGGAGGTCACTCCCACCAAAAACAGGCTCAAGGCACCTGGTCTCCCCTGTTCAAGACGTTCCACATAAAAATCTTGGAGGCCATGGCGGTCCTTCTAACCCTGAAGAAGTTATCCCCGCCGCCCTCGATCCACATCCGTCTAACCCTAGACAACTCGGTGGTAGTTCGTTGTCTCAATCGCCAAGGCTCAAGATCGCCCCAGATAAATCAGGTGCTTCTCCCAATCTTCCGTCTGGCAGAGAAGAAGAAGTGGCACCTGTCTGCAGTTCACCTACAAGGATTCCGCAACGTGACAGCGGATGCTCTATCTCGGACAAACCCGATAGAGTCGGAATGGTCTCTAGACGCAAGATCGTTCTCCTTCATCTCTCACCAAGTCCCAGAACTTCAGATAGATCTCTTTGCAACGAGCGACAACAATCAACTTCCTCGGTCGGTATGTGGCCCCGTACGAGGACCCCAAAGCAGAAGCAGTGGATGCCATGTCACTGGATTGGAACAGATGGTCCAAGATCTACCTGTTCCCCCCCACCAACCTTCTGTTGAAAGTCCTCTCCAAACTGAGAATCTTCAAAGGGACAGCGGCCCTAGTGGCTCCCAAGTGGCCTCGGAGCAACTGGTACCCCCTGGTCCTGGAGCTGCAGCCCAAGCTGATCCCTCTCCCGGGCCCAGTTCTCTCTCAACAAGTACAGAAGTCGACTGTCTTCGCTTCATCATCGAAAATCAAGGACCTTCATCTCATGATTTTCTCTCCCTAGCCGCAAAGAAGAGGTTTGGGATCTCGAAGAAAAGTCTGGACTTCCTAGAGGAATACAAGACCGAATCCACAAGACGGCAATATGAATCATCCTGGAGGAAATGGGTCTCCTTCGTCAAGACAAAAAATCCTAAAGAAATCACGATTGATTTCTGCATGTCCTTCTTTATTCACCTTCATGGACAGGGATTAGCAGCCAATACGATATCAACCTGCAAATCGGCCTTGACCAGACCAATTCTATATGCTTTCCAAATTGATCTGTCCAGCGACATCTTCAACAAACTACCGAAAGCATGTGCTCGCCTACGCCCAGCACCCCCACCGAAACCGATCTCCTGGTCACTAGACAAGGTGCTCCATTTCGCCTCCAACTTGGACAATGATTCATGCCCTCTCAAGGATCTGACTCAGAAAGTTATATTTCTCTTTGCTCTCGCTTCAGGAGCTCGAGTCAGCGAAATAGTGGCATTATCAAGAGAAGATGGACACATCCTGTTTACCGATACAGGAGAAGTTACCCTCTCCCCTGATCCGACGTTTCTCGCCAAAAATGAATTACCCACCAAAAGATGGGGCCCTTGGAGAATATGCCCCCTGAAGGAGGATGCCTCTCTATGTCCAGTAGAGAGCCTCAAGGTCTATCTTCGCAGAACTTCAAACTTTGGTGGAGGCCAACTCTTCAAAGGAGAAACATCGGGCAGCGACCTGTCACTGAAACAATTAAGAGCGAAAATCACCTACTTCATTCGCAGAGCGGATCCTAACAGTACACCCGCTGGTCATGATCCTAGAAAAGTGGCATCATCTCTGAATTTCTTTCAGAGTATGGACTTTGAAAGCCTTAAAAACTTCACGGGTTGGAAGTCCTCGCGAGTTTTCTTTAAACATTATGCGAAACAAGTGCACGAAGTCAAACATTTTGTGGTAGCCGCAGGTAGTGTTATGAAACCTGCACCTAACTCTGCGTAGAACAGTGAGTTACTTGGGACTCTAACTCTTCGGGTGCCTATGTTGACCCTCGAGCGATTCATAGTGATGTCGAAAACACTTAGTGCTTTTATAACTGTTCTTATCCCAGGTGAAATGTCATAGTTGTCACACAAGTGCCGCATGCCCTGAGCATGATGTGTTTTATCAAAGACTTGCGTTCCTCGAGAACGAGTGCCTACTAATAAACTTGAAATTCCTTTTCAGATTCAAGAGCAAGTCTTTATTACTATGTACATTATAATTACTGTAAAAGAATTTTACTTTCTGCTGTAAATTATTTAATTTCTGCATTTGTGAAATAAAATTTCTATTTTATTACCTGTGCGTCTCAATCAGCTCCTACTTACTATGAAATACATGCCTGTCATAGTTTTATTATTCCCCCTTTTCCTTATGGTTATGTAGAAATTAAGATGCTAACTCTTAATTTATATTCACTCTGATTATGTAAGGTTCCAACACGAATACTTACTTTTAATACCCGGGAGATGAACCATCATTCTCAATACACAGTGCCCAACCACCACTGGTCTAATTTTCAGAATGTTCCTATACAAATACCAAACATTCGGCTTCATCTCCAAGTTCTTCAAGTTCTTCTATCAGGATGAATAGCCCTTCAATACCACTTTGACGTCGGCATGGCCCATGGGAACTTCACTGCCAAGGGGGGCAGGATGCTTCTTCCCTATGGTTCTTTATCAAAGATTACTATGCTGTTTTGTCAATGCCTTGGCACTTACTATTAGGGGAAAATCTACCACGATACATTGATTCTCTGGTATTCTTCCATCAGGACGCCATGGCTTGAGCCCAAAAAACGGATTTTGAGCGAAGCGAAAAATCTATTTTTGGGTGAGATAGCCATGGCGTCCTGATGGACCCTCCCTGCTACTTCGTCCAGTTTTAGATCCCACCCTGTTCTACTGTATCATGGTGATGGGCAAGCAACTGGCTTCAGGATGAAGACGGGCGTGACGTCATTTGAGCAATGGCGCCCGTTTGTTTACGTCTCGAGTATCAGTAGTAGCCACGAATGAGATTAGCTATGGAACGGCTCCCAGCTATTCTCAACCCTTACACACCGAAGCATTAACTCTGTTCGGGGTGTAGATAGCTATGTGGCGCGTTCAGACATGCGTCCCCTGTTGATATACGATGTCTTAAAGGGAAACCTTTGGGATACTCGCTCCAGAAGTTAGAATCCTGTGATAACCTGTGGTTAAATTCTCTGGGAATATCTTAGTAGTTTTATACCCAAGGAAGCTACCAAAAAGGAACCTTCCATCAGGACGCCATGGCTATCTCACCCAAAAATAGATTTTTCGCTTCGCTCAAAATCCGTTATATAGGTATGTGTTCGATTTTCCTGTGATTGCCATTTTTTGTTTTTTCCCATTTCTTTCAAAATTACTACGTACTAAGGAACTATCACAGAGTAATGATTCATTTAGATGTTTATTTGTCGGAAAATGTGCCTTGATGGTTTGCCTAGCACCTGGCTGAATTTTTTTTTTTTTCTGAAATGCCGTATATTAGAATGTTAGCCATTTTTCCACGAGTGCCCCTTTTTATTTGTTTTGCATTTTTTTGCTTAGTCATGTTACCGTAAGGAATTGGCAAGTAGTGTCGCAAAACTTATATTTTTATAGTGTTGGAAAGTGTTTCTAGATGATCTGGCTACCCATGCCTATCTTTATTTTTAGCCAGATATGGCGTATATATAGGTATGTGTTCGTTTTTCCTGCGATTGCCACTTTTTCGTTTTTTCCTATTTCTTTCAAAATTACTACGTACTAAGGAACTATCACAGAGTAATGATTCCTCTAGATGTTTATTTGTCGGAAAATTTTATTTACTTCTTTTTTGATTGAATATCATCAAATTTTTTTAGCTAAAATATATTGTTTTACATTTTTTTTTTTTTTCGATTTTATTTCCCTTCAAAAAATTATTTTTGGGTCAGAATTTTAATTTTATAGTCATAAAATAATCGACAATTATCCAGCAAACCACCATACAATTTTTATGCATATCCAAGAATAATTAGATTAGTAAATAACACCTTGAAATTGACATACCCTTCCTACATTTCAAGTGGCAGATTAGGGAGTCTGAGTCAGTGTGGTTGGCGGCCATTTTATGGACATATCCGAAGCGTAAGTTGCCGTATCTATATATATTCTTGTTCCCTATAGAATTTGTGATATTTTGGTATATTTTTACCTGCATAAATATCATATTATATATTAAATATATGTATTTTTTAACGAAATTTCTAAGTACTCAAAAAATTACCTTTAGATATGGCCCCTGATATAAATGTAATTTACAAAATAATGATGATTTTTTTACATATTTCTATTTTAGGATAACATATGTTTATTCCCTAAAAAAATTAGCCACTTCCTATTTCATTTGGGTAACCAAAAAAATTCATGAAATTTGGACAAATTGTTTTGGCCAAAAAAAGTTACCCTTTTTTTCTCATTTCAGATCTTCACCTCCATGGGTCTAACTTCATCCAAAATACATCAAGATGTGTCCTAAACATTCAAGAATCAATTCCTAAAAGGATTTGTGTATATATGTATAAAATGATATTTTAATTATAAAATAAATTTTTGATTATACTTACCCGGTGAATATATATAGCTGCAACTCTGTTGCTCGACAGACAAAAAACTGTAAAAAACTCGCCAGCGATCGCTATACAGGTTGCGGGTGTGCCCATCAGCGCCAACTGTCGGCCAGATACCATACTCAATGTAAACAAAGACTCAATTTCTTCTCATCCCACTGCGTCTCTATTGGGGAGGAAGGGAGGGTCGTTTAATTTATATATTCACCGGGTAAGTATATTCAAAAATTTATTTATATGGGAGGTTGGGCTGAGGCACCCTAGCAGTACCAGCTGAACTCGGCTGAGTCCCTGGTTAGGCTGGAGGAACGTAGAGAGTAGAGGTCCCCTTTTTTGTTTTGTTTCTTGTTGATGTCGGCTACCCCCCAAAATTGGGGGAAGTGCCTTTGGTATATGTATGTATGTAAATATTTAACTTAGCCGGTGAATATATATAGCTGATTCACACCCAGGGTGGTGGGTAGAGACCAGTTAAATATGTTTACATCTTATGAGCTAAGAGTTTTTATTTCATTTTAGAAGTTATCAATATAACAAAAACAAAATAAATAGGTACCTGGTAAGGAAGTCGACTTAGACGATTACTCTGCCTTATAAGTACGTCTTCCTTACGGAGCCTCGCGATCCTCTTAGGATGCTGACAGACCCCTAGGAGCTGAAGTATCAAGGGCTGCAACCCATACAACAGGACCTCATCAAACCCCTAATCTGGGCGCTCTCAAGAAATGACTTTGACCACCCGCCAAATCAACCAGGATGCGAAAGGCTTCTTAGCCTTCCGGACAACCCATAAAAAACAACATTAAAAACATTTCAAGAGACAGATTAAAAGGATATGGAATTAGGGAATTGTAGTGGTTGAGCCCTCACCCACTACTGCACTCGCTGCTACGAATGGTCCCAGTGTGTAGCAGTTCTCGTAAAGAGACTGGACATCTTTTAAGCAAAATGACGCGAACACTGACTTGCTTCTCCAAAAGGTTGCGTCCATTATACTTTGCAGAGATCTATTTTGCTTAAAAGCCACGGAAGTTGCTACAGCTCTAACTTCGTGCGTCTTCACCTTAAGCAAAGTTCGGTCTTCCTCACTCAGATATGAATGAGCTTCTCGTATTAACAATCTGATAAAGTATGACAAAGCATTCTTTGACATAGGCAAGGATGGTTTCTTAACTGAACACCATAAAGCTTCAGATTGGCCTCGTAAAGGTTTAGTACGCTTTAAATAGAACTTAAGAGCTCTAACAGGGCATAAGACTCTTTCTATTTCATTGCCAACGATCTCCGATAAGCTGGGAATATCGAAAGATTTAGGCCAAGGCCGAGAAGGCAGCTCATTTTTGGCTAGAAAACCAAGTTGCAGCGAACAAGTAGCTTTTTCCGACGAAAATCCGATGTTCTTGCTGAAGGCATGAATCTCACTGACTCTTTTAGCCGAGGCTAAGCATACCAGGAAAAGAGTCTTAAGAGTGAGATCTTTCAGGGAGGCTGATTGTAACGGCTCAAACCTGTCTGACATGAGGAATCTTAGTACCACGTCTAAATTCCATCCAGGGGTAGCCAAACGACGCTCCTTGGTGGTCTCAAAAGACTTAAGGAGGTCTTGCAGATCTTTATTGTTGGAAAGATCTAAGCCTCTATGCCGGAAGACCGATGCCAACATGCTTCTGTAGCCCTTGATAGTGGGAGCTGAAAGGGATCGTCCTTTTCTCAGGTATAAGAGAAAATCAGCTATTTGAGCTACAGAGGTACTGGTCGAGGATACAGAAACTGACTTGCACCAGTCTCGGAAGACTTCCCACTTCGATTGGTAGACTCTAATGGTAGACGCTCTCCTTGCTCTAGCAATCGCACTGGCTGCCTCCTTCGAAAAGCCTCTAGCTCTCGAGAGTCTTTCGATAGTCTGAAGGCAGTCAGACGAAGAGCGTGGAGGCTTTGGTGTACCTTCTTTACGTGTGGCTGACGTAGAAGGTCTACTCTTAGAGGAAGACTTCTGGGAACGTCTACTAACCATCGAAGTACCTCGGTGAACCATTCTCTCGCGGACCAGAGGGGAGCAACTAACGTCAACCTTGTCCCTTCGTGAGAGGCGAACTTCTGCAGTACCTTGTTGACAATCTTGAACGGTGGGAATGCGTAGAGATCCAGATGTGACCAATCTAGGAGGAAGGCATCTATATATATTGCTGCTGGGTCCGGGACTGGGGAGCCATAGATTGGGAGCCTCTTGGTCAGCGAGGTTGCAAAGAGATCTATGGTTGGTTGACCCCAAGTGGCCCAAAGTCTCTTGCACACATCCTTGTGGAGGGTCCATTCGGTTGGAATTACTTGCCCTTTCCGACTGAGACAATCTGCTATGACGTTCAAGTTGCCTTGGATGAACCTCGTTACTAGGGAGATGTCTTGACCTTTTGACCAGATGAGCAGGTCCCTTGCGATCTCGTACAACGTCAGTGAGTGGGTACCTCCTTGTTTGGAGATGTACGCCAAGGCCGTGGTGTTGTCCGAGTTTACTTCCACCACTTTGCCTCGAAGGAGATACTCGAAGCTTTTCAAGGCCAGATGAACTGCCAACAGCTCCTTGCAGTTGATATGCATGCTCCTCTGACTCGAGTTCCACAGACCTGAGCATTCCCGACCGTCCAGTGTCGCGCCCCAGCCCAAGTCCGATGCGTCCGAGAAGAGAACGTGGTTGGGAGTCTGAACAGCCAGGGGAAGACCCTCTCTTAGGTTGATATTGTCCTTCCACCATGTCAGACAAGACTTTATCTTTCCAGAAATCGGGATCGAGACCGCCTCTAGCGTCTTGTCCTTTTTCCAGTGAAAAGCCAGATGGAATTGAAGAGGACGGAGGTGTAGTCTTCCTAGTGATACAAATTGTTCCAGGGATGACAGCGTCCCTACCAGACTCATCCACAGCCTGACTGAGCAGCGTTCCTTCTTCAGCATCTTCTGGATGGATAGCAGGGCTTGATCTATTCTGGGGGCCGACGGAAAAGCCCGAAAAGCTAGACTGTGAATCTCCATCCCTAAATACAGAATAGTTTGGGATGGGACCAGCTGCGACTTTTCCAAATTGACTAGGAGTCCCAATTCCTTGGTCAGATCTAGAGTCCACTTGAGATCCTTCAGACAGCGACGACTGGAAGAGGCTCTGAGAAGCCAGTCGTCCAAATAAAGGGAGGCTCGGATGTCCGGTAAGTGGAGGAATTTGGCCACATTCCTCATCAGCCTCGTAAACACGAGAGGAGCTGTGCTTAGGCCAAAGCACAGGGCCCGAAACTGGTAAACCACATCTTCGAAGACGAATCTCAGAAAAGGTTGGGAGTCTGAGTGAATGGGGATGTGGAAGTAGGCGTCCCTTAGGTCTAGCGAGACCATCCAGTCTTCCTTTCTGACCGCTGCTAAGACTGACTTTGTGGTCTCCATGGAGAACTTCGTCTTTGTGACAAAGACATTCAGAGCACTGACGTCTAGCACCGATCTCCAACCTCCAGTCTTCTTTGAAACTAGGAAGAGACGGTTGTAAAATCCCGGTGATCGAAGGTCCGAGACTTTGACCACCGCTCCCTTCTCTAGCAAAAGAGACACTTCCAGTTTCAGGGCTTGTCTCTTTTCTTCCTCTCTGTACCTGGGAGAGAGATCGATGGGGGACGTCGCTAGAGGGGGTTTGCGTACAAAAGGGATTTTGTACCCCTCTCTGAGTAACTTCACAGATTGTGAATCTGCGCCTCTCTTCTCCCAGGCTTGCCAGAAGTTCTTGAGTCTGGCTCCCACTGCTGTCTGAAGTTGCGGGCAGTCAGACTCTGCCCTTGGAGGACTTGGGTCCTTTCCTCTTCCCTCGTTTCCCTTCGGCACGAGCACCTCCTCTGCTGGAGGCTCTGCCACGAAAGGGCGGAATAAAGCGAGACGCTGGAGTGTCTATCCTCGGTCTAGCAGACAATGTAGGCAAAGGGGGAGCTTTGCGAGCCGAGGACGCAACTAGATCGTGGGTGTCCTTCTGAACTAACGATGCGGCAATTTCCTTTACCAAGACTTCAGGAAACAGGCACTTGGAAAGGGGAGCAAAGAGAAGTTCAGATCTCTGGCATGGCGTAACTCCAGCAGACAGGAAAGAACAGAGAGACTCTCGCTTCTTCAGGACTCCGGACGTGAATGAGGCAGCTAGCTCATTGGACCCATCACGGACGGCCTTGTCCATGCAGGACATAATGAGCAAGGAAATATCCTTATCTGCAGAAGAGATTTTCCTGCTCAGGGCTCCTAAGCACCAGTCTAAAAAGTTAAAGACTTCGAAAGCCCTAAATATCCCTTTAAGAAGGTGGTCCAGGTCCGATGGTGACCAACACACCTTCGAGCGTCTCATGGCAAGGCGGCGGGGAGAGTCTACAAGACTTGAGAAGTCGCCCTGGGCAGAGGCAGGAACTCCCAAGCCGAGAACTTCTCCCGTGGCATACCAGACGCTTGATCTAGAAGAGAGTTTAGATGGGGGAAAGGCAAATGCTGTCTTCCCTAAACTCTTCTTAGACTCTAACCAGTCTCCTAACAGCCGCAAAGCTCTCTTGGATGAGCGTGAGAGAACGAGTTTAGTAAAGGCAGGTGCGGTAGCAGGTACGCCTAATACAAACTCTGACGGAGGAGAACGAGGAGCCACAGAAACAAAGTGGTCAGGAAACAACTCCTTGAATACTGCCATGACTTTCCTAAAGTCCAATGATGGTTGAGTTGCCTTAGGCTCGTCCAGTTCTGAAGGTTGATCGTCTTGTGGTTCAGCAACGTCCTCATCTGATAGTTCCTCATCCGAAAACTGATGAGGAAACGGCAACGGAGTGGGCAACGTCTGGCTCGCTGAGTCCGGTCGTACTGGTGCATGCGTGACGGAGCCGGACGCAACGTCATGGAACTGCTGCACAGTCTGTGAACTGTCAACAACCATGGGTGCGCGAGGACGCACAGCGTCCACCCGAGACTGTCTAGACCGTCTGGGTTGTGCAGTCAACACCCTACCGGGTTGCGGAGGTTGACGCACCGCGTCAAAACAAGTCACCTCTGATGGTTGCTGAACGTCCTGAACGTCAACAACCACCTCCGTGCGTCGCCTAACGTCAACGTGCGGCTGGCAACCCACACTGGGTCGCATCGGTGGAGGAACCACCTCAACTGGTAGACGCGAGAAGGTTACCTCAGCATCAACAGGACGCACAACAGACCGCTTGGAAGGTTGTTGGCCAGAAGGTTCAGCAGCAACCTTCTCCGCATTAAAGTCCTCCATCAAGGACGCAAGCTTGGACTGCATGTCTTGCAGCAAAGCCCATTTAGGATCTACGGGAGCAGGAGCGGCAACAGACGGGGTTAGCGACTGAGGCGGTACCGCTTTGCCTCTCTTAGGCGGTGAGCAGTCATCAGAGGACGGCAACGAGTCCGAACTGACCCAGTGGCTACAGCCGGGACGTTGGACTTGTCCTGAAGGGACCGACTTACGTTTTAAAGGTCGTGAGACCTTGGTCCAAATTTTCTTACGAGAAACACCTTCGGACGACGAGGTAAAAACGGGCTCTCTCGTCTTACGTAGGTAGGGGCGATCTTGGGGAGATACGCCTGATACCATGGAGGCAACGTCTGTTCGCTGATCAAGGCCTCTCGAACCCATGCGTCGTACGACATTGCTTCTCCCCTGGGCTTGGGAGCTTGCAAGAGGTCCCGGACTAGGAGGACGACAGGCACGAACAGACGAACCCTCAAGCGCAACACTGTTCACAACACTTTCACTAGGCACTTTATCACTTCCCGCAGAACTTTGGCACTTAAGCTCCTTAACATCCGCCATGAGTTGATTGCGGTCACTTGCAAGGGACTCAACTCTCTCCCCCAAAGCATGGATAGCACGCATCATGTCAGCCATCGATGGTTCCTGAGTGCTAGGAGGGGGATTAGGAACAACCACTACAGGGGAAGGAATAGGTTGAGGGGCATGAGGAGAGGATAAATCTATCGACCTAGAAGAACTTCTCCTTACTCTATCTCTCTCTAGCCTGCGTGTGTACTTCTCAAATTCGATAAAATCGAATTCCGAAAGGCCCACGCATTCCTCACACCGATCTTCCAATTGACAGGTTTTACCCCGACAATTGGAACAAACAGTGTGAGGGTCGAGAGAAGCCTTTGGAAGACGCCTAGAACAGTCCCTAGCAATGCATTTTCTAAACTTGGGAACTTGTGAAAGGTCAGCCATTTTGAATTGGTCAAGGGAAAATTCCAAAAAACGATCTAAGTCATCAACAATGAATCCGATACAAAAAAAGAGTTCAAGGATTTATTTGAAGAAAAACCCTGCACAGCGAAAGCTCAAAACCAAAATAAAGTACTTCACCAAATATGATGGGAAAAACTCCAGGTTTCAACAGCGAGTAAAGTACGTCTTGTCGACACGTCGACAGAGAAGAAATTGAGTCTTTGTTTACATTGAGTATGGTATCTGGCCGACAGTTGGCGCTGATGGGCACACCCGCAACCTGTATAGCGATCGCTGGCGAGTTTTTTACAGTTTTTTGTCTGTCGAGCAACAGAGTTGCAGCTATATATATTCACCGGCTAAGTTAAATATTTAAAACTTTTTTTTTAAGAATTTTTATGTAAGGTCTTTTATTTTCTACTTAATTTTTTAAAATATTTATAATAAATAGTTTTTCTGCAGATGAGTAGTATTTATCTTTACAGTTGTTTTAAGCATTCATTGAATTTTTTTTTGGCAAAAGAAAAAAGGAGGTTACTGCAAAAAATGTTATTTTCATTAGTAAAATAAATTTTTGAATATACTTACCCGGTGATCATATAGCTGTCAGCTCTGCTGCCCGACAGAAAAACCTAAGGACAAAATACGCCAGCGATCGCTATACAGGTGGGGGTGTACATCAACTGCGCCATCTGTCGAGCAGGTACTCAAGTACTCCATGTCAACACAGAACCAATTTTCTCCTCGGCCCACTGGGTCTCTATTGGGGAGGAAGGGAGGGTCCTTTAATATATGATCACCGGGTAAGTATATTCAAAAATTTATTTTACTAATGAAAATAACATTTTTCAATATTAAACTTAGCCGGTGATCATATAGCTGATTCACACCCAGGGGGGTGGGTAGAGACCAGCATTACATGTTGACATTATTATGAGCTAAGTATTTTGTATTTCATTTTAGCAGTTATTCAAAATAACAAACATAAAATAAATAAGTACCTGGTAAGGAAGTCGACTTGAACAATTACTCTGCCTTTTTAAGTACGTCTTCCTTACTGAGCCTCGCGATCCACATAGGATGCTGAGCGACTCCTAGGAGCTGAAGTATGAAGGGTTGCAACCCATACTAAAGGACCTCATCAAAACCTCTAATCTAGGCGCTTCTCAAGAAATGACTTTGACCACCCGCCAAATCAAGTAGGATGCGAAAGGCTTCTTAGCCTTCCGGACAACCCAAAAACAATAATAAAACATTTCAAGAGAAAGATTAAAAAAGGTTATGGAATTAGGGAATTGTAGTGGTTGAGCCCTCACCCACTACTGCACTCGTTGCTACGAATGGTCCCAGAGTGTAGCAGTTCTCGTAAAGAGACTGGACATTCTTAAGATAAAAAGACGCGAACACTGATTTGCTTTTCCAATAGGTTGCGTCGAATATACTTTGCAGAGATCTATTTTGTTCAAAGGCCACGGAAGTTGCGACAGCTCTAACTTCGTGTGTCCTTACCTTCAGCAAAGCTTGGTCTTCCTCAATCAAATGGGAATGAGCTTCTCGTATTAACAGTCTGATAAAATAGGATAAAGCATTCTTTGACATAGGCAAAGATGGATTCTTAACTGAACACCATAAAGCTTCAGACGGGCCTCGTAAAGGTTTTTAAATAGAACTTAAGAGCTCTTACAGGACATAAGACTCTTTCTAGTTCATTTCCAACCATACGATAAGTTTGGAAAATCAAACGATATTGGTCAAGGCCGAGAAGGCAGCTCGTGTTTGGCTAGAAAACCAAGTTGTAGAACATGTAGCCGTTTCGGATGAGAATCCGATGTTCTTGCTGAAGGCATGAATCTCACTGACTCTTTTAGCTGTGGCTAAGCATATCAGGAAAAGAGTCTTAAAGGTGAGATCTTTCAGGGAGGCTGATTGTAGCGGTTCGAACCTGTCTGACATAAGGAATCTTAGTACCACGTCTAAATTCCAACCAGGTGTAACCAAATGACGCTCCTTCGTGGTCTCAAAAGACTTAAGGAGGTCCTGTAGATCTTTATTGTTGGAAAGATCTAAGCCTCTGTGACGGAAGACTGCTGCCAACATGCTTCTGTAACCCTTGATAGTGGGAGCTGAAAGAGATCGTTCTTTCCTCAGATATAAGAGAAAGTCAGCTATTTGAGTTACAGAGGTACTGGTCGAGGATACGGATACTGACTTGCACCAGTTTCGGAAGATTTCCCACTTCGATTGGTAGACTCTAAGGGTGGATGTTCTCCTTGCTCTAGCAATCGCTCTGGTTGCCTCCTTCGAAAAGCCTCTAGCTCTCGAGAGTCTTTCGATAGACTGAAGGCAGTCAGACGAAGAGCGTGGAGGCCTTGGTGTACCTTCTTTACGCGTGGCTGACGTAGAAGGTCCACCCTTAGGGGAAGTGTTCTGGGGACGTCTACTAGCCATCGAAGTACCTCGGTGAGCCATTCTCTCGCGGGCCAGAGGGAAGCAACTAGCGTCAACCTTGTCCCTTCGTGAGAGGCGAACTTCTGCAGTACCTTGTTGACAATCTTGAACGGAGGGAATGCATATAGATCTAGATGTGACCAATCTAGTAGAAAGGCATCTATATGAACTGCTGCTGGGTCCGGGATTGGTGAGCAAAATATTGGGAGCCTCTTGGTCATCGAGGTTGCGAAGATATCTATGGTTGGCTGGCCCCAGGTGGCCCAAAGTCTCTTGCATACATCCTTGTGGAGGGTCCATTCTGTTGGAATTATTTGTCCCTTCCGACTGAGACAATCTGCCATGACATTCAAGTTGCCTTGGATGAACCTCGTTACTAGTGAAATGTCTAGACCTTTTGACCAGGTGAGGAGGTCCCTTGCGATCTCGTACCATGTCAGAGAGTAGGTCCCTCCTTGCTTGGAGATGTACGCCAAAGCCGTGGTGTTGTCCGAGTTCACCTCCACCACTTTGCCTTGAAGGAGAGACCTGAAGCTTTTCCAGGTCAGACGTACTGCCAGTAGCTTCTTGCAGTTGAAATGCATTGTCCTATGACTCGAGTTCCATAATCCCGAGCATTCCCTACCGTCTAATGTCGCACCCCAGCCTACGTCCGATGCGTCCGAGAAGAGAACGTGGTTGGGAGTCTGAACAGTCAGGGGAAGACCCTCTCTAAGGTTGATATAGTCCTTTCACCAAGTCAGACCAGACTTTATCTTTCCGGAAACCGGGATCGAGACCGCTTCTAGCGTCTTGTCCTTTTTCCAGTGAAAAGCTAGATGGTATAGAAGAGGACGGAGGTGTAGTCTTCCTAGTGACACAAATTGATCCACGGATGACAGTGTCCCTACCAGACTCATCCACAGCCTGACTGGGCAGCGTTCCTTCTTCAGCATCTTCTGGATGGAAAGCAGGGCTGGGGGTTGATCGTCTTGTTCAGCAACGTCCTCATCAGAGGGTTCCTCATCCGAAACTGATGAGGAAACGGCAACGGAGTGGGCAACGTCTGACTCGCTGAATCCGGTCGCACTGGTGGATGCGTGACGGAGCCGGACGCAATATCATGGTACTGCTGCACAGTCTGTGAACTGTCAACAACCATGGGTGCGCGAGGAAGTACAGCGTCAACCCGAAAATGTCTAGACTGTCTGGGTTGTGCAGTCAACACCCTACCGGGTTGCTGAGGTTGACGCACTGCGTCACAACAAGTCACCTCTGCTGGTTGTTGAACGTCTTCCTAGTGACACACTGAACGTCAACAACCACCTCCGAGCGTCGCTTAACGTCAACGTGCGACTGGCAACCCACACTGGGTCGCATCGGTGGAGGAACCACCTCAACTGGCAGACGCGAGTAGGATACCTCAGCGTCAACAGGGCGCACAACCAACCGGTTGGAAGGTTGTTGGCCAGAAGGTTCTTCTCCGTATTTAAGTCCTCTATCAAGGACACAAGCTTGGACTGCATGTCTTGCAGCAAAGCCCATTTAGGGTCTACGGGAGCAGGTGTGGCAACAGACGGGGTTAGCGACTGAGGCGGAACCATTTACCATCCCTGGAAGCCTTGTTATGTGTGACATAATAGTACAGCAAAACTTCAAAGGCTCGACAAAAGTTGAGAAGTTGACCTGTAAACAACTTGGAGCGTCTCCTGGCTAGGCGCCAGGGCGAGTCTACCAGAATTGAGAAGTCTACCTGGGCAGAGGCATGAACTCCCAAGCCGAGAACTTCTCTCGTGTCCTATCAGACTCTCGCTCTATAAGCCAGTTTAAAAGAAGGGAAATCAAAGGCTGTATCCCTAAAACTCCTCCTGGTGCAAAAACCAGTCGCCTAGCCAACGTAACGCTCTCTAGGAGAGCGAGAGAGCACTAGCTTAACAACAACGGCTTCGAAGTAGCTAGGCCTAGTGTAAGTTCTGACGTTAGGCGAACGAGGAGCAGCAGTTACAAGATCCGGACGAAGATCCTTAAAAAATCATCATGATTTGATTAAAGTCCATAGGAGGCTAAGCAGCTTAAGGCTCCTCTCCAAATGACAGAGTCCTCAAAGGAATATCAGTAGGAGGGAGAACAGCACTTTCTCATCTACAGGAACCTTGTCCGAGAAAAGCTAGGTTATCTCAGTGAGGGTCTCACTGGTGCATTAGCAGCAGACCAGAAGGCAACGTTATGTAACTGCTTGACAGTCTGTGAACTGTCAAAAACTGAACTGTCAACCACAACAGGTGCGTGAGGACATACAGCACTGGTGCATAAGTAGCAGACCAGAAGGCAACGTCATGTAACTGCTTGACAGTCTGTGAGCTGGCAACAACCATAGCTGTGTGGGGAAGCAAAGCCTCTACTCCTGACTGACTAGTCTGCTGCGGGCGAGTAGCGGTAACCACAGTGGGTTGCGGAGGTTGAAGCACAGCGTCAAAACAAAGCAACATAACTCCACCCTCCTGTTGTTGTGGTAACTCGCGAACGTCAACGGAGGGTAGCGTGCGTCTGTGAACGTCAACGTGCGGCTGGCAGGGTACACTGCGCATGGGTGGTGGAACTCTCACAGGCGGAGTGCGGGAGCAGGTAGCGTCAGCGTCTACTGTACGCACAACCGTGGTTGGTTGTAGGCTAACGGGTGCAGCGTCAACCTTCTCCGCACGATACTCCTGCATAAAAGATGCTAACTGTGTCTGCATAGACTGTAGCAAAGACCACTTAGGGTCTACAGCAGCAGGTGCGGCAACAGACGGTGTTACTGCCTGTTGCGGTACCGCTTTGCCTCTCTTAGGAGGTGTGCAGTCATCGGAAGACTGCAGCGAGTCCGAACTGACCCAGTGGCTACACCTGGGCCGTTGGACTTGCGCGGAAGGGACCGACTTGCGCTTAATAAGCTGCGAGACCTTGGTCCAAGGTTTCTTACGAGAAACCTCTTCCGCAGACGAGAAGTAAATGGGCTCTCTCGTCTTTGTGTGGGTGGGGCGATCTTGGGTAGATACGCCCGAAACCACGGAGGGAAAAACGTCTGTTCGTTGATCAAGGCCTGACGAACCCATAAGTCGTTCGACATTACTTCTCCCCTGGGCTTGGGAGCTTGCAAGAGGTCCTGGACTAGGTGAACGACAGGCACGAACAGACGAACCCTCGGACGCAACACTGTAACACTTTGCGCATTTCACTTTATCACTTTGATTTTCTGTTTTGCACTTATTTCACTGAAATCGAAACTTTTACTGATTTCTACCTGAAACACGCAATCCTACCCTTCATTAAAAGGTAGTAATTGCGAAAACAGTCGTATAATGCAACAGAAAACATATATAAAGATAAAGAATTCAGTGGCTGGGAAAGAGACTAAACACTAGTTCAAATAAACTACGTTTACAATCTCTCACCGCACATAGCCTGGGGACAAGAATAAAACCCTAGAAACGTTTTACCTTCTTCCCCGTACAGCGACTAGGGAGGAGAGTAACACGAGAACAACGTTACCCGCTTGAACGGAACGTTTTTTCTCCTCTCTCTCCCTCCGTCTCTATCTCTCTCTCTCTTTCTCTCTTGATTTCGCACCTGAGAGAAGAGCCCAATTATATATCGTCAAAACATGTTATTTGGCTAAAGGAAAAAACTGAAAGGTTTTCCAAATAAAAAGTTCCTTTAATTTAGAATTTAAACCATTTAAGCTAAGAAAGAATGAACGAAACGTCAGAATCGGTTTACTCTTACTGCAAAGTGAAACCGTGATACACTCTCTCTCTATCGTAACGATAGAGCGCATGTTGAACGTCCTGAACGTCAACAACTGCGTAGTCTAAAAAACTAAACGTTAGTTCATCTTTGAAAACAGTACGAGACTATCAAAGAAAATCTTTCATAAAACATTAAATTTAAAAAGTTTTAAATTCTTTAAAGGCTAAATACGATATAACGGGCTCAACGTTGATTAACTTCGGTTCCAAGTTAGGACCGCCTACTATCAGGAAAGGTCGCATATAAACAAAACATAAAAATTTATTTTTATATGTTTATAATAAATGGAAAGTTAATCAAAGAGGCCTAACAAAGGCGGAGAGATATAAAATATCTAGATCTATAACGTGTTAAGCAAAATTACTAAAAACCTAAACACACTTCCGTCTAAGGGAAGGGTCGGCCATTTAAAAGTGAAAGAGAGTCCATACTCTCTTTGTCACCATAATTAAATCTATCCAAAACGAGTTCAAGTTTTGAGATGAAGATAAAACCCCTGCATAGCGAAAGCTCAAAACTGGAATAGTGTACTTCACCAAATAGTTGTGAAAACAAATCCAGTTAGTAACAGCGTATTTAGTAGGTCTTGCCAGTGGCACGACAGAGAGAAAATTGGTTCTGTGTTGACATGGAGGACTTGAGTACCTGCTCGACAGATGGCGCAGTTGATGTACACCCCCACCTGTATAGCGATCGCTGGCGTATTTTGTCCTTAGGTTTTTCTGTCGGGCAGCAGAGCTGACAGCTATATGATCACCGGCTAAGTTTAATATTGAAAACTGATTTTTCATGAATTTTTTTTGGCGTCGGGGTCGCGCGCGTCCGAGTATACCCTTAAAGGGGTGTCCGAGGAGCGTACCTATCCAGGGTTAACTGTTATAACTGAAGGTCTGCAATGACTCATGGATACCTTCATCGTCAGACTGATGAGGGCCAACTTGGAAAAGAGATCGGGATGACAGGGAATCCTACCGATTGGAGATCTGAGACTCCTTCTGAAAATAAAAAAGGTTTATGGTGACGGAGTTTTCCATATTCATGATATGAGTGAGATGAGGGACAAGAATTAAATTATGGTATGTTAGAGTCCTGCGATCAAGGGAAAAACTGTATTGAGGTGTTGTATTAAGTAAAGTGCAATATTTTTCATACTTTCCCATCAATGTGATGTCAACACTTCTGAAAGCTTACAGAAACTTTAGTGTAAGAATGAATTGTGTGATGTGATTGTAAGTAATGAAGGAAGACAGACACTGGCCCTCAGCTGTATTTTGGCATGCCATTCTTCAAAGCAGATTTGACGGCAGAGCATGACTGGTCAATATTAAGGCCATTGATTATTAACATTGGGGAAGTTTTCAGTAAAGAATTCGGGCATTGAGGGTTCTGCAGTCATGTTTTGTTAGGATTTTAATGTTCTGTTTTGTAACTGTAGTGGTATATCTTGCATGTAGCTAGTATTTTTTCTCTTGCTGGTACAATATGCAAAAGGTATGTTAATTTTGCCTTTGATTATTCTAATTGATATAATATTATTCCTAACAGTTTTTTCAAATAAATATTTTTTGTTTTTATGAATACAGCATCTCATTCCAGTTCCTTAAACCAATGTGCCCCCTTCCCCAGCCACTGTTTTTTAAGCTCTCATAAGTACAGTAATTTATCAAAATTCTTTCCTCCCACACTGTGTTCCGTTATTAATTAATAAATGTTCCCTTTCACCTGATGTTCTTATACTTTTATTCATAATCCAGCTAGCCCAATGAAAGGTATGATAAAAAGCAAGATTCTAGCTGGGTCCCCTTGCCCAGTATAAAAATCAAGGGGTGGTGCCCAGAGCTCCGTTCTCTTGACCTGTTACTTAGGTTTTTTGGGTATTCCACCATTGTATATTTGTTGTGTAGTGAAAGTCAGGTTGTGGTTGGCATTTGGACACTAGGCAGTTCGGGTGCTACCTCTGGCCACAGTTCCGCAAACCACTACAGCGCGGAAGGCTGTGTGCGCCACTCAAGATTATTGGAGCGCGCACGCGCCTAAGGCCGTCGGTGCGCATGCACAGTAGACTGTTGGTGCGTGCGAGGGAGACCCTAGGCGCCCGCGCAAGGGAGACCCTAGGCGTCCACCCGAGGGAGACCCTAGGCGTCCACGCGAGGGAGACCCAAGGCTCCCGCGTGCAGAAGAAAGTCAGCCCGCGCGCGCGGAATTATTGCCATGCGCGCGTGCAAAACTATTGGCGCTTGCGCGCTTGGAAAATCATCAGCGCACGCGCGGGAGACCAGCGGCGCCCGCGCGCGGAAGATCGTCGGTGCGCGCGCAAGAGCATTGGCCCTAGCGCACACGGATCATCATCAGCGCGCGCGCGTACAAGTCTGTTGGCGCACGTGCGCAGAAGACTATTGGCGCGCCCGAGACTTTCGGCACGCGCGCACCGGAAGACTATCAGCGCGCGCGGGAGATTATCGGTACCCGCGTGCAGAAGATCGTCGGCGCTTGAGCACGAAAGAATATCGGCGAGCGCGCGCACGGGAGACCATCGGTACCAGCCCCCGGAAGATCGTCGCCGCTCGCGCGTAAGAATGTCGGCGAGTGCGCGTGCGGGAGACCATCGGTACCTGCGCGTGCGAGGGAGACCATTGGTACCTGCGTGCGGAAGATCATCGGCGCTTGCGCGCGTAAGAATGTCAGCGAGCACACGCGTTTGAGAACATCGGTACCCGCGTGCGGAAGATCGTCAGCGCTCGCACGCATAAGAATGTCAGCGAGCGCGCACGTAAGTAGCGCTAGTAGGTTGGCGGGTCAACTGATAGGATGACCAGTGGCAGGACGATCAGGAACTGGGATGTGCCCTTTAAAAAAGGGCGAGCATCCACCGATGGGGACCGTAAGCAGGTCTGCGTTAGAGTCCAGGTCGTTGCAGCACAAGGTTGCGCTGGTAGATCAGCTGGCAGGACAATCAGGGACTGGGATGTGCCCTTTGGAAGGGCGAGCATCCACAGATGGGGACCGTAAAAGGTTCGTGTTAGAGTCCAAGACCGAAGTCTAACGACTACGTTGCAGCACAAGGTTGCCCTGGTAGATCGGTAGGTCAGCTGGCAGGACGATCAGGCTGCGCTGGAAGGTCTGCTTGATCCTCTGAAGAGGTGTCTCTATGAGAGGCCTCTCCCGCGAACGAGAAATGTGAATATTTCGTAGAAGAAACTTGAAGACACCTGTGATGACGGCCCTTAGGGCCGGTGGATCAGCAAGCTGACCTTGGCAATAGCGATCCTCCGAAGAGGAGTCTCTATGAGTGGCCTCTCTCGCGAACGAGAGAGGTGAACACTTCGTAGAAGAGACTTGCCAAGACCATGCTCTGCCCCTGAAGGAAGAGAAACTCAGCAAGGGGGGGGGGGAGAGAAGTCTGGCCGAAGGGCAGCAACAACAGTCGGAGACGATGAATTTATTAAGATATGGGAAGTTCTCCCTCTGAAGGGAGAAATTACCTCACACCTGGGGAGGAAACTTTCCTCGGAAGGGAAGTTGTCCAACCCCTGGAGGCGAACCTCCTTTAGCGTTCTAAGATGATCTGAAGTGCTGGCCATGTTGTCACTGGAGTACTTCTCCCCTCTGAAGGTCCAGCACTTTGCTGCAGTAGAGGGGCTTGAGTGTCCCAATGATGGGCTGGGCAATGGCGGAGGGGTAGTTTATCCACCCTGGCAGGCTCAACCATACCGCTAAGGCCAGTTCTGAGAGACCAGACCAAGACTGGACCCCTATAGGCCTTCTCCTTTATTTTAAGATAGGCAAAGGCTAGGAGAAGGAAAACTCCAAAATCAAACCAACCAAGACCCAAACGGCGGAGCTTCCCAGCACTGGCGGAAAAGGGCAATGCCTGTCGGGCAGGCAACAAGGCGGGCCTTGACATAACAAGAACCCGGCAGCCCGATGCAACCAACATCGGAGAAGCCGCCTGTCTCATATGTCTTGAGCCGAGGTGAAAATGATGTGGGCCAAGTGTGTGTGCGTGGCCATTGCAAAGCCACGACCACCCAAAACAAAATACCTAGCTACTGGCATTCTGTCGTTTCCTCCACCCTTCTTCATCTCTTTCTCACCATCATCATCATCACCACCACCAGCAAGTCCTGAGGCGACAGCACTGTGGGTGAATGGGGCAGGCCTGGATAGCTGGAAGCCCTTAGCCCACGACTGCACTCAGGCAGCGAGTCTAAGATTCAGTCGCTCTCTGGTGACGGTGCCGTGACACCAGAGTTCGGCAGCTGGACCCGTGACTGGGCTGGCCTATTGAGGACACCGCAGCCCACCCCACATGGGGAGGCCCCTAGAAAAGGTGGGGTAAACATCGGACACGGCAAACACGTCTGGTCAGCTCACCGCGGCTGGTGGACATCCCACTAATGCGGTCGAAATAACAAGAAAAAAATATTAACCTTAGGTGCGTGGAACATCCGCACCCTCCAAGACGTGACGAACACCAACCGCCCGGAACGACGTACAGCCCTCGTCTGCAAGGAGCTAGCCCGCTTCAATGTTGATGTGGCGGCTCTTAGCGAGACCAGACTACCCGAAGAGGGCAACATCAGGGAAGCTGGAACAGGCTACACCATCTTCTGGAAAGGCAAGGCCCTAGAGGAGCCTCGCATCCACGGTGTCGGCTTCGCCATCCGTTCCCAGCTAGTGCAGCAACACAACCTCGCTCCCAAGGCCATCAGTGAGCGCCTGATGACTGTCCGCATCCCCATCACACGGGACAGACATCTCACCCTGATCTCTGTCTATGCCCCGACTATGACCTCAACCGATGATAACAAAGCTGCCTTCTACACCCAGCTCGACCGCACCATCCAGGCAGTGCCCGCCAATGACAAGCTCGTTGTGCTTGGCGACTTTAATGCCCGAGTAGGCAAAGACCATCGCCTGTGGGAGGGAATCATCGGCCGCCATGGCATTGGAAATTGCAACGCCAATGGCCAACTCCTACTGGGTCTGTGTGCAGAACACCAACTTGTGGTAACCAACACCATCTTCCAGTTACCAAAGCGACAAAAGACCACATGGAGACACCCACGGTCTAAACACTGGCACACCCTGGACTACGTCCTGACCAGAGACAGAGACCGAGGAGACGTCCGGATCACCCGATCCATGCCCGGAGCGGACGACTGCTGGACGGACCACAGACTCCTCATCTCCCGACTCTCCGTGACGACCCTACGACCACCCAGAAGGGCACCTGACAGCGTACCACACCAACGCTTTGATTGTAGTAAGCTCCGCAACCCACAGGTGGCACAGAACTACAAGGAGGCCTGCGAACAATACCTCACAGACCCTGTGGGTCAGGCCACTGTCGAGCACCACTGGACCACCCTCAGAAACGCCATGGCCCGTGCCGCGGAGGAAACACTAGGCTTCACCACCAAGAAACGGCAGGATTGGTTTGATGAGAATGATGCTACCATCTCTCTTCTCATTGAAACCAAACGACAAGCACGCCTGACTTTGGAAAACCAACCAACAGCAGCTAACAAATGTGCTCACAAGGTGGCTGAAGCTGGTTGCCAAAGAGGTATCCGTGAAGCCCAGAACACCTGGTGGCAAAGAAAAGCTGCAGAAATACAGAGTTTCGCTGACCAACGTGACCTGCGCAGCTTCTATGCAGCAACAAAAGAAATATTCGGTCCCACACGGTCATCAGTGGGCAGCCTGAAGGACGCGGATGGGGCCACGACCATCACCGACAGCGAGGGCATCCTGGCCAGGTGGAGGTCTCACTTTGAGAACCTCCTCAATGACCAAGCAGACACCCCAGACGATCTCCTGCGAATGACCCCGCAGCATCCCGTCCGTCACTGGATGGCACTACCACCCTCCATCCATGACTTCAACAAGGCCCTGCAGCGCATGAAGCCCGGCAAAGCCCCAGGGCCAGACAACATCCCGTTGGAGCTCCTCACTCACGGTGGCCCCGGCTTGAGGAACCGTTTGATGCTCCTTATACTGAAAATATGGGAGACCAAGACCCCCCCCCCAGTGACTTCTGCGATGCAAACATCACTACCATCTTCAAGAAGGGAGACAGGGAGAATTGTAACAACTACCGGGGAATATCACTACTAAGCATCGCAAGTAAGATTTTCGCTCGGATTCTCCTTGACCGCCTCCTTATTCTCGCAGAAGACGTCCTGCCAGAGTCCCAGTGCGGCTTTCGACCTTCCCGCGGGACCATAGACATGATCTTCTGTGCGCGACAACTACAAGAGAAGAGCCTCGAACAACAACAGCCCATAATGTTCATCTTCTGGGATATGAAAAAGGCCTTCGACAAAGTACCTCGACCTGCCATGTGGGCTGTCCTCAAAAGATATGGCTGCCCACCCGATTTTGTCAAGCAGGTGCGTGCCCTCCATGACGGAATGGTTGGGAGAGTCTGCCACCAGAACTCTCTTTCAGACCCATTCCCCATCAACGGCGGCCTGAAGCAGGGCTGTGTTCTGGCCCCGACGTGTTTCTCGCTATACACCGCAGCAATGCTCAACGAGATTCCCCCAGACACACCCTCAGTCGACCTACGTTTCCGCATGGATGGAGGCGCTTTCAACCTCGCTAGACTCCGCGCCAGAACCAAGACCACCTTGTGTGCAGTGCGAGAACTGCAGTATGCTGACGACAATGCCACCCCAGGTCAGATGGCAGAGGACCTGCAGTCGTTAGCTGATGCATACAACTCTGCCTACGAACGTTTTGGGATGCAAGTCAACTCAGACAAAACCAAGACCCTCGTCCAACATCCACCAGGACTGATGCTCCCCAACTTCAATACCACAGTGAATGACCAACCGTTAGAACAGGTGGACCAGTTTTCCTACCTAGGGAGCATCCCAACATCAGCTCCCACAAGCAGAAAGGACGTGGAGAACAGGATCAGGGCAGCCCACTCCACCTTTGGCCGACTCAACCGCCGCGTATTTAACAACCACGCACTGACAATGACCACCAAAATAATGGTGTTCAGGGCAGTAGTCCTCTCCACGCTCCTGTATGCATGTGAAACATGGACGCTATATAGTAACGATCTTAAAAACCTAGAACGCTTCCAACAAATGAAACTAAGGCAGATCTTGAAAATCCCCTGGGAGAGCCACACCACCAACATTGAAGTCTTAGAACGTGCCTCGCTGTCCAGCGTGGAGGCCACCATCATCCACCACCGCCTCCGCTGGATAGGACACGTGCATAGGATGGATCCATCTAGGCTCCCAAAGAAAATATTCTACGGAGAACTGACCCAGGGCACCAGACCTCGAGGAGCCCCGAAAATGCGCTATAAAGATCAACTAAAGCGCACCCTGGCTCTAACTGACATTGATCCTTCCTCATGGGAAGAAACAGCCAGGGACAGGAAAACCTGGAGGAGTACAGTACACCATGGCACCGTGGACTTCGAGGAGAGGAGGAGACAAAATGAGGAGGCTAGGAGGAGAAGAAGGAGAGAGCGATTAGAACAGCCCCGCCCACCACCTACCCTCCCATGTGAACACTGTCCGCGACTCTTCCACCACAGACTAGGACTTAACAGCCACATCAGGCATAAGCACCCACCCCACAGATAGGAGGCTGATGGCTAACGACAGAACCCAATACTCGGACACGAGTGGGCGCCGACGACGACTTCTAAGAGAATGGATGATGCCCATGACGACGTTCTCTGAGGGACGGCAGTGACAGCAGATTCCCCACGCATGAACAGAACAGCTCTGCTTCGTTGGCACTCATTGGTCGAACGAAGAAAAACTGCCTAGTTAACTGGGAAAATATAATTAAATAATTATTTAACAGAAATTCCCTAGGGAAGAACTCCGAAGAGGAACCCCGAGGGAACAACATAAAATAAGATTTAAGTATTGCGCCCTTCCTTCCCCAGACGACATCCACGGGAGAAGGGGAGGAGCGGAGTAACTGACAAAAACAGAATATGTTATTTTAATTATAAAATAAATTTTTGAATATACTTACCCGGTGAATATATAGCTGCAACTCTGTTGCTCGACAGACAAACTATACGGAAAAACTCGCCAGCGATCGCTATACAGGTTGCGGGTGTGCCCAACAGCGCCATCTGTCGACCAGATACCCAGCTCTTATGTAAACAAAGACTCAATTTTCTCCTCGTCCCACTGCGTCTCTATTGGGGAGGAAGGGAGGGTCATTTAATTTATATATTCACCGGGTAAGTATATTCAAAAATTTATTTTATAATTAAAATAACATTTTTAAATATTTAACTTAGCCGGTGAATATATAGCTGATTCACACCCAGGATGGTGGGTAGAGACCAGTAATATATGTTTACATTTTATGAGCTAAGAGTTTTTTATTTCATTTAGAAGTTATCAAAATAACAAAAACAAAATAAATAGGTACCTGGTAAGGAAGTCGACTTGAACAATTACTCTGCCTTTTAAGTACGTCTTCCTTACGGAGCCTCGCGATCCTCTAAGGATGCTGATCGACCCCTAGGAGCTGAAGTATCAAGGGTTGCAACCCATACAACAGGACCTCATCAAAACCCCTAATCTAGGTGCTCTCAAGAAATGACTTTGACCACCCGCCAAATCAACCAGGATGCGAAAGGCTTCTTAGCCTTCCGGACAACCCATAAAAACAACATTAAAAACATTTCAAGAGAAAAATTAAAAGGTTATGGAATTAGGGAATTGTAGTGGTTGAGCCCTCACCCACTACTGCACTCGCTGCTACGAATGGTCCCAGTGTGTAGCAGTCCTCGTAAAGAGACTGGACATCCTTTAGATAAAAAGACGCGAACACTGACTTGCTTCTCCAATAGGTTGCGTCCATTATACTTCGCAGAGATCTATTTTGCTTAAAGGCCACGGAAGTTGCAACAGCTCTAACTTCGTGCGCCTTCACCTTAAGCAAAGCTTGGTCTTCCTCACTCAGATGTGAATGAGCTTCTCGTATTAACAGTCTGATAAAGTAGGATAAAGCATTCTTTGACATAGGCAAAGATGGTTTCTTAACTGAACACCATAAAGCTTCAGATTGGCCTCGTAAAGGTTTAGTGCGCTTTAAATAGAACTTAAGAGCTCTCACAGGGCATAAGACTCTTTCTAGTTCATTGCCTACAATCTCCGATAAGCTGGGAATATCGAACGATTTAGGCCAAGGTCGAGAAGGCAGCTCATTTTTGGCTAGAAAACCAAGTTGTAGCGAACATGTGGCTTTTTCTGATGAAAATCCGATGTTCTTGCTGAAGGCATGAATCTCACTGACTCTTTTAGCTGATGCTAAGCATACTAGGAAAAGTGTCTTTAGAGTGAGATCTTTCAAGGAGGCTGATTGTAGCGGCTCAAACCTGTCTGACATGAGGAATCTTAGTACCACGTCTAAATTCCAACCAGGTGTAACCAAACGACGCTCCTTAGTGGTCTCAAAAGACTTAAGGAGGTCTTGCAGATCTTTATTGTTGGAAAGATCTAAGCCTCTATGCCGGAAGACCGATGCCAACATGCTTCTGTAGCCCTTGATAGTGGGAGCTGAAAGGGATAGTCCTTTTCTCAGGTATAAGAGAAAGTCAGCTATTTGAGCTACAGAGGTACTGGTCGAGGATACAGAAACTGACTTGCACCAGTCTCGGAAGACTTCCCACTTCGATTGGTAGAGTCTAATGGTGGATGCTCTCCTTGCTCTGGCAATCGCACTGGCTGCCTCCTTCGAAAAGCCTCTAGCTCTCGAGAGTCTTTCGATAGTCTGAAGGCAGTCAGACGAAGAGCGAGGAGGCTTTGGTGTACCTTCTTTACGTGTGGCTGACATAGAAGGTCCACCCTTAGGGGAAGACTTCTGGGAACGTCTACTAACCATCGAAGTACCTCGGTGAACCATTCTCTCGCGGGCCAGAGGGGAGCAACTAGCGTCAACCTTGTCCCTTCGTGAGAGGCGAACTTCTGCAGTACCTTGTTGACAATCTTGAACGGTGGGAATGCGTAGAGATCTAGATGTGACCAATCTAGGAGAAACGCATCTATATGTATTGCTGCTGGGTCCGGGACTGGGGAGCAATAGATTGGAAGCCTCTTGGTCAGCGAGGTTGCAAAGAGATCTATGGTTGGCTGGCCCCATGTGGCCCAAAGTCTCTTGCACACATCCTTGTGGAGGGTCCATTCTGTTGGAATTACTTGCCCTTTCCGACTGAGACAATCTGCTATGACATTCAAGTTGCCTTGGATGAACCTCGTTACTAGTGAGATGTCTTGACCTTTTGACCAGATGAGGAGGTCCCTTGCGATCTCGTACAACGTCAGTGAGTGGGTCCCTCCTTGCTTGGAGATGTACGCCAAGGCAGTGGTGTTGTCTGAGTTCACTTCCACCACTTTGCCTCGAAGGAGAGACTTGAAGCTTTTCAAGGCCAGATGTACTGCCAACAGCTCCTTGCAGTTGATATGTATGTTCCTCTGACTCGAGTTCCACAGTCCTGAGCATTCCCGACCATCTAATGTCGCGCCCCAGCCCACGTCCGATGCGTCCGAGAAGAGAACGTGGTTGGGAGTCTGAACAGCCAGGGGAAAACCCTCTCTCAAGTTGATATTGTCCTTCCACCAAGTCAGACAAGACTTCATCTTTTCGGAAATCGGGATCGAGACCGCTTCTAGCGTCTTGTCCTTTTTCCAATGAAAAGCTAGATGGTATTGAAGCGGACGGAGGTGTAGTCTTCCTAATGACACAAATTGTTCCAGGGATGATAGCGTCCCTACCAGACTCATCCACAGCCTGACTGAGCAGCGTTCCTTCTTCAGCATGTTCTGGATGAATAACAGGGCTTGACTTATTCTGGGGGCCGACGGAAAAGCCCGAAAAGCTTGACTGTGAATCTCCATCCCTAAATACACAATATTTTGGGATGGGACCAGTTGCGACTTTTCCAAATTGACTAGGAGTCCCAATTCCTTGGTCAGATCTAGAGACCACTTGAGATCCTTCAGACAGCGACGACTGGAAGAGGCTCTGAGAAGCCAGTCGTCCAAATAAAGGGAGGCTCGGATGTCCGATAAATGGAGGAATTTAGCTACATTCCTCATCAGCCTCGTAAACACGAGAGGAGCTGTGCTTAGGCCAAAGCACAGGGCCCGAAACTGGTAGACCACCTTTTCGAAAACGAATCTCAGAAAAGGTTGGGAGTCTGAGTGGATGGGGACGTGGAAGTAGGCGTCCTTTAGGTCTAGGGAGACCATCCAGTCTTCCCTTCTGACCGCTGCTAAGACTGACTTTGTGGTCTCCATGGAGAACTTCGTCTTTGTGACAAAGACATTCAGAGCACTGATGTCTAGCACCGGCCTCCACCCTCCTGTCTTCTTTGAAACCAAGAAGAGGCGGTTGTAGAATCCCGGTGATTGAAGGTCCGAGACCTTGACCACCGCTGCCTTCTTTAGCAAAAGAGACACTTCCAGTTTCAGGGCTTGTCTCTTTTCTTCCTCTCTGTACCTGGGAGAGAGATCGATGGGAGACGTCGCTAGAGGGGGTTTTCGTACAAACGGGATCTTGTACCCCTCTCTGAGCCACTTCACAGATTGTGCATCTGCGCCTCTCTTCTCCCAGGCTTGCCAGAAGTTCTTGAGTCTGGCTCCCACTGCTGTCTGAAGATGCGGGCAGTCAGACTCTGCCCTTAGAGGACTTGGATCCTTTCCTCTTCCCTCGCTCCCCTTCGGCACGAGCACCTCCTCTGCTGGAGGCTCTGCCACGAAAGGGCGGAATAAAGCGAGACGCTGGAGTGTCTATCCTCGGTCTAGCTGATAATGTAGGCAAAGGGGTAGCTTTGCGAGCTGAAGACGCAACAAGATCGTGAGTGTCCTTCTGCACTAACGAAGCGGCTATTTCCTTAATCAGGACTTCTGGAAACAGGCACTTGGAAAGAGGAGCAAAGAGAAGCTCAGATCTCTGGCACGGTGTAACTCCAGCAGAAAGGAATGAGCAGAGAGATTCTCGCTTTTTCAGGACTCCGGACACAAATGAGGCAGCAAGCTCATTGGACCCATCACGGACGGCCTTGTCCATGCAGGACATAATGAGCAAAGAAGTCTCTTTATCTGTCGAAGAGATCTTCCTGCTTAGGGCTCCTAGGCACCAGTCTAAGAAGTTAAAGACTTCAAAAGCCCTAAAGATTCCTTTCATAAGATGGTCCAGGTCCGATGAAGACCAACAAATCTTTGAGCGTCTCATGGCAAGGCGGCGGGGAGAGTCTACAAGACTTGAGAAGTCGCCCTGGGCAGAGGCAGGAACTCCCAAGCCGAGAACTTCTCCCGTGGCATACCAGACGCTCGATCTAGAAGAGAGTCTAGCAGGGGGAAAAGCAAATGCTGTCTTCCCTAAACTCTTCTTGGACTCTAACCAGTCTCCTATCACTCGCAAAGCTCTCTTGGACGAGCGTGCGAGGACGAGTCTAGTAAAGGCAGGTGCGGTAGAAGACATGCCTAAGACAAACTCTGAAGGCGGAGAACGAGGAGCCACAGCAACAAACTGGTCAGGAAACAGCTCTTTGAAAATAGCCAAAACTTTTCTAAAGTCCAAAGAGGGTTGAGTAAACTTAGGCTCGTCCAGTTCTGATTGTTGTTCATCTTGATGTGCAGCAACATCGTCATCAGAAAGTTCCTCATCCGAGAACTGATGAGGAAACGGCAACGGAGTGGGTAACGGCTGGTTCGCTGAGTCCGGTCGTACTGGTGCATGCGTGACTGAGCCGGACGCAACGTCATGGACCTGCTGCACAGTCTGTGAGCTGTCAACAACCATGGTAGCGCGAGGACGCACAGCGTCTACCCGAGACTGTCTAGACTGACTGGGTTGCGCAGTGGAAACCACACTGGGTTGCGGAGGTTGACGCACCGCGTCAAAACAAGTCAACTCTGAAGGTTGTTGAACGTCCAGAACGTCAACACCCACTTCCGTGCGTCGCTTAACGTCAACATGCGGCTGGCAGCCCACACTGGAACGCATCGGTGGAGGGACTCTCTCAACTGGTGTACGTGAGAAGGTTACCTCAGCGTCCACAGGACGCACAACCGATCGCTTAGAAGGTTTTAGGCTAGTTGCTGCACTCGCTGCTGGTACGGCAGCAACCTTCTCCGCATGAAAGTCCTGCATTAGAGACGTAAGCTTGGACTGCATGTCTTGCAGTAAAGCCCATTTAGGGTCTACGGGAGCAGGTGCGGCGACAGACGGTGTTAGGGTCTGAAGCGGTACCACTTTGCCTCTCTTAGGCGGTGAGCAGTCATCAGATGACGGCAACGAGTCCGAACTGACCCAGTGACTACAACCGGGACGTTGGACTTGTGCTGAAGGGACCGATTTACGTTTTAAAGGTCGTGAGACCGTGGTCCAATGTTTCTTGCGAGAAACACCTTCAGACGACGAGGTATAAATGGGCTCTCTCGTCTTAGGTAGGTAGGGGCGATCTTGGGTAGATACGCCCGATACCATAGAGGGAACGTCTGTTCGCTGATTAAAGCCTCTCGAATCCATTCGTCGTACGACATTGCTTCTCCCCTGGACTTGGGAGCTTGCAAGAGGTCCCGGACTAGGAGGACGACAGGCACGAACAGACGAACCCTCAAGCGCAACACTGTTCACAACACTATCACTTGGCACTTTAGCACTTCCCACTGCACTTTGGCACTTAAGCTCCTTAACATCCACCATGAGCTGATTGTGGTCACTTGCAAGGGACTCAACTCTCTCACCCAGAGCCTGGATGGCACGCATCATGTCAGCCATCGATGGTTCCTGAGTGCTAGTAGGGGGGTTAGGAACAACCACTACAGGGGAAGGAATAGGTTGTGGGGCATGAGGAGAGGATACATCAATAGATCGAGAAGAACTTCTCCTAATTCTGTCTCTCTCTAGCCTACGTGTGTACTTTTCGAATTCGATAAAATCGAATTCCGAAAGGCCCACGCACTCCTCACACCGATCTTCCAATTGACAGGTTTTACCCCTACAATTGGAACAAACAGTGTGAGGGTCGATAGAAGCCTTCGGAAGACGCCTAGAACAGTCCCTAGCATTGCATTTCCTAACTTTGGGAACTTGTGAAGGGTCAGCCATTTTGAATTGGTCAAGGGAAAATTCCAAAAACGATCTAAGTCATCAACAATGAATCCGTTACAAAAAAGAGTTCAAGGATTTGTTTGAAGAAAAACCCTGCACAGCGAAAGCTCAAAACCAGAATATAGTACTTCACCAATAAGATGTGAAAAACTCCAGTTTAGCAACAGCGAGTAAAGTACGTCTTGTCGACACCTCGACAGAGAGAAAATTGAGTCTTTGTTTACATAAGAGCTGGGTATCTGGTCGACAGATGGCGCTGTTGGGCACACCCGCAACCTGTATAGCGATCGCTGGCGAGTTTTTCCGTAGAGTTTGTCTGTCGAGCAACAGAGTTGCAGCTATATATTCACCGGCTAAGTTAAATATTTAAAATATAATTATTCAAATCAGCTAAGAATATTCACTAATAGTGAGAACCATTGACCCTCCAAAGGGAAGTGTTCCCCACGGAGAAAGCTGAAAAGTTAAAATACAATACAATTAGATTTTCACTAAAAATAATTGAGACAAACAATCGGAAGAGCAACCTAACCACCGCACAGGAAAGGAGCTTTCCAAATAGTACGCTGTTGTAGTAAAGGTGAATGACCTCGAGAAGAGAGAGACCGTAGTCAATCTTTGAAAGGTCACATTCCCTTTGCTCAGTATCCAAGTTTCCCGTAGGAAAAGAGGAAAAGGCGAAGACAATAGTTGAATGCAGAGGGTCCAGGCAATGACGATTCCCCTGCGGCGGCCGAGGTAACGAATATATGCCGACGGGAAGACCGATGGACCAGAGAGGGAGAGGTCGTTCCCCACGAAGTGGAACTGTGCTGGCCTTGCTACTACGCAAGTGTCGTTGTCGTATATGTATCACACACACAGCACAAACACTGAAAAGGAAACTTACCACATTTCTATACACATATTTATACATAAATATTAAGAATGTTTATATATATATACAAGTATAAGAAAAAGTAAGTTAAAAGACAAAAATTAATGGCAGTCCAAAATAGGCGAGGAGGGAGAGAGGAAACAACCGCTCTCGATCCGAGCCAAAAGTAAGATGACTAAATCACAGGTGTGTGAACAGGAGTGGTAGCAAGCTAACCCCCCCCCCTACCCCCACTAACTAGAGGTGTGGGTAGTTAACCCTCGCTAAATATTAATGGCTCGTCATTTCAGCTCCGCCAAAAGTATAACCCTTAATAAATAGCGTGGTTTGTATTCCAGTTACGGAACAAATATATACACTGTAAAGAATCAATATTCAACTTTCCAGAGGCGAAAGAAGCTGGAGATTGCATAATAATCCTCGCAAAATCGATCAAAAACGTTAGATTAACAGGGAACACCACCGAGCGAAATCGCTACAAAAATAGGAATAACCGCCATCTTGAATATGGTGCCATCTTGAATATGG